>NC_090174.1:430000-560000 GCF_024679245.1 Pseudorasbora parva
CGCTCCGGGATTCAGGGGTCAAAAGCGTGCCTTATTCAGATGCAAATGCCTGTTTCGAGCTCAAGCCAGATTTCTGAGCTGACGTGCCGAACACTTGGATCACCGAGAGAGTGCAAACACGTGAGTTTGGAGCATTGATAGCTAAAGCAGTGTGCTAATGTGTTTTGCTGGTACATTACCCATCAGGCTTGTGGTTTGTGCAGCTGTCGAGCTGTTGTGAGTCCTGTCGTCTCTGTGATGAACCCTCATTAGTGCTCATGGAGAAGCTGTCAGAATGCATCAGTGTGACCTAGATCTGCACACGCAGGTTGAAGATGGACGCCGCTCTGCTGGACTCAACACTAAAGAGCGGCTCAAACACCAGCCATCGCTGAAACATCGAGAGCTGAGCACAAAACACTGATCCAATGATTCTCCAAATGATTCTCCAAATGATTCTCCAAATGATTACTGCTCAAACACAGCAAAAGAGCAAATGTCTGAAGAATGACACAATGTAACGTTCTCATAATGTTTGAAGAATGACACAATGGAACGTTCTCATAATGTCTGAAGAATGACACAATGTAACGTTCTCATAATGTAAATGGAAATGGAAATGGTAAATGGACTGCATTTATATAGCGCTTTTATCCAAAGCGCTTTACATTTTTGCCTCACATTCACCCATTCATACACCGACGGCGATGTCAGCCATGTAAGGCTCATCCAGCTCGTCGGGAGCAGCTGGGGTTAGGTGTCTTGCTCATGGACACTTCGACACTTGGTCAGGTGGAACCGGGGATAGAACCACCAACCTTCTGGTTTGTAGACAACCTACATGAACCACTGAGCCACTGCCGCCCCCGCATAATGTCTGAAGAATGACACAATGGAACGTTCTCATAATGTCTGAAGAATGACACAATGTAACGTTCTCATAATGTCTGAAGAATGACACAATGGAACTATCTCATAATGTCTGAAGAATGACACAATGTAACGTTCTCATAATGTCTGAAGAATGACACAATGTAACGTTCTCATAATGTCTGAAGAATGACACAATGGAACTATCTCATAATGTCTGAAGAATGACACAATGTAACGTTCTCATAATGTCTGAAGAATGACACAATGTAACGTTCTCATAATGTCTGAAGAATGACACAATGTAACGTTCTCATAATGTCTGAAGAATGACACAATGTAACGTTCCCATAATGTCTGAAGAATGACACAATGGAACGTTCTCATAATGTCTGAAGAATGACACAATGTAACGTTCTCATAATGTCTGAAGAATGATACAATGTAACGTTCTCATAATGTCTGAAGAATGACACAATGTAACGTTCTCATAATGTCTGAAGAATGACACAATGTAACGTTCTCATAATGTCTGAAGAATGATACAATGTAACGTTCTCATAATGTCTGAAGAATGACACAATGGAACGTTCTCATAATGTCTGAAGAATGACACAATGTAACGTTCTCATAATGTCTGAAGAATGACACAATGTAACGTTCTCATAATGTCTGAAGAATGACACAATGGAACGTTCTCATAATGTCTGAAGAATGACACAATGTAACGTTCTCATAATGTCTGAAGAATGACACAATGTAACGTTCTCATAATGTCTGAAGAATGACACAATGGAACGTTCTCATAATGTCTGAAGAATGACACAATGGAACGTTCTCATAATGTCTGAAGAATGACACAATGGAACGTTCTCATAATGTCTGAAGAATGACACAATGGAACTATCTCATAATGTCTGAAGAATGACACAATGGAACGTTCTCATAATGTCTGAAGAATGACACAATGGAACGTTCCCATAATGTCTGAAGAATGACACAATGGAACGTTCCCATAATGTCTGAAGAATGACACAATGTAACGTTCCCATAATGTCTGAAGAATGACACAATGTAACGTTCCCATAATGTCTGAAGAATGACACAATGTAACGTTCTCATAATGTCTGAAGAATGACACAATGGAACGTTCTCATAATGTCTGAAGAATGACACAATGGAACGTTCTCATAATGTCTGAAGGACGCAATGGAACGTTCTCATAATGTCTGAAGAATGACACAATGTAACGTTCCCATAATGTCTGAAGAATGACACAATGGAACGTTCTCATAATGTCTGAAGGACGCAATGGAACGTTCTCATAATGTCTGAAGAATGACACAATGGAACATTCTCATAATGTCTGAAGAATGACGCAATGGAACATTCTCATAATGTTTGAAGAATGACTCAATGTAACGTTCTCATAATGTCTGAAGAATGACACAATGGAACGTTCTCATAATGTCTGAAGAATGACACAATGGAACGTTCTCATAATGTCTGAAGAATGACACAATGGAACTTCCCACAATATTTTAAAATATTTTTAATATTTTTAAATCTCTAAAGGTCAGCAGAAAGTACATTGGTTAACAAAGTGAGATTAAATGCACATATATTTGTTTTAATGAACATATATTATTTTCGGTGGTTTGCATAGTTTTATGATTTTGCATTTCTCTGATTTGATAAATTTTGAGGAATACAACTCCTCTGCAATTATAATTTCTCTCAACATGAGGACCTGAGAGATTCAGTCAATTAATGGGTAAACAGAGTCACTTGCGTTACTTATTCGGAAAAACAAACTCAGATGGTTAAGTCTGTGAGATTTAAAATATCGGGGGTTCTTGGTTACTTCACATTGTTTTGAACATTCAGTTAAATTAACTTAATGGGAGCTTTAGCTCAATGTTCTTATGGCATGTTTTTTGTCAGCTGGCCGATTGTGTAAACTTGTTTGTTTTTCTCAGGTCAGTTTCATTGCTCCTAGGCTTCACTGGGCCTTGATATTTTTTTCCAAACGCGAGGTAAATACGAGTGCAGTGCGATTAATAAAAGATGGCGAGTGGGTGAGACGGAGAGTGCGAGGCGAGAGATTAGGCGGTGGAGTCGTGGCTCTTTGGGGTCTCAGAGGAGAAGATGTACGACATCCACTCAGAGCGCATCAGCCACTCCAGAGACCAGCGCTCCAGAACACGTTCAGAACAGCCACGAGTGCACACATGCTTTCTGCTCACCTACTTCTGGACACAAATGGAGGCAGCGTTTGAGTTTGGGGAACTGAACTGCACGCCAGTATCTCAGATAACAAATATATGGGTAGCACTTTATCTCGGTGGTCAACTTTATACATTCTACTAACTACAAGTTACTTTGATAGATGTCAACTAGTAACCCTATCCCTAACAAATACTCTAAGGAGAGTTAGGTGACACTTATAGTTACTTATAGTTGCGGAGTTACGTAGACAGTTACTGACTGCTAGTTGACTTGGAGTTATTAAAGTGAACAATCAATATAAAGATTAACCAATATGTTCAAATAACGTTTTGATAGTTCTTTCCATTATGTTATGAAAGTTTAAAATATACAGTTTTAGTTGATTTAAATAGTTCTGTGTTCTGTGTTTCTTTGTTCTGTGAATATTAGAGATAAACTTGAATGTTTTCTCTACATTTAAAATACCCCTGTGCTGGTGTTGGTGTTATTGTTGTATAACTCCTGGGGTTCAGTAGCCTGGATGCCAGCCAAACTTAGCCCCGCTCACAACATTTTTAGGTCGGGCGGTTCGGTCTGGACTCGATCCATAGAGGAGTAATTATCCCCGAACAGAAACTGACCAATGCAGTGCAGTTGAACTATGTTGATATTTGACAATGCGTCGCTCCACTGCTCTGATTGGTTGTCGGTCTGTCCAATCGAGGTCTTTCCTGGTTGGGTTGAAACACGCCCCATAATCACAGCCCAATGAGCATCAGACTCATATTCTGACTCGAGCTGAGGATGACCACGGCAGACTAGCGGTTCAGATCATCTGGTGCACATTGGTCTTCTCCAGCTCTATCCCAGTGTCCGGTGATCTGCAGTTGAGAGGCAGTCCGGCCGGAGCGCTTTCACACATGCTGGCTTGTGTTAAACTTTCTGAACGCTCTTTAATTACAGGCGTGTGTGTGTGAGGTGATGTGACAGCCACGCATCTGTCGCCTGGGCTCATGTCATGTCCTCAGCCCTGCCCGGACACAGAGACACGTCGCGGGAGATTGACAGAAGACATGTGAGCTGGTGCTGAGGCATTGACAGGGCCGCTGCCCGAGTCTTTTAGCACATGGGGCTGCCAGCTGCGTGTCGCTCCAGAGCCGAGACATCAGCAGACCGACGCCGCCACACTGACCGGATCCAGTCTGACTGATGCAAGCCTCGTCTGAAGAGCTGCGTACTGCGGCAAGGCTGTTTTTGAAGATGATTTTATATGCATTCACATGCCTGTGGCTGTCTAGTCTTTATTTATTCTAAGTGATTTATCATTACTGTGTTCATAATCTTGAGTCAGAATAACTTCATCTCTTCTCTGATGACGAAGGCGGGGCCACCTGTCGCTCACATGAGATCAGCCAATAGCAAACCACAGCCATCCAATCAATTCCCCACACACACAATCAAGCCCCGCCCACATTTGTTCTTGTTTGAGAAGCGATTGACTCAGATACTTTCCATTTCATGCCTACTTTAAAGGGTTAGTTCACCCAAAAATGATGTCATTAACTCCTCTCCCTCATGTGGTTGGACACCCGTCAGACCTTCGTTCATCTTCAGAACACAAATGAAGATATTTTAGTGTAAAGCTGAGAAAGGCTTCAGATAGGCCTCCATTGGCATTCAGTCCATTCCCACTCTCAAGACTCGGCTGGACAATCACTTTACAATGAGACGAGAATAGTTATTGTGCACAAAAAAAATCTAAATAACGACTTTATCCGCCGAGTTATTGCCGTGAGCGCGACGCATGCGTGAGAATATGACGCCGCTCCGCCGCTCATGACCCAGAAGAAGAGGAGCGAGACCGACACGGAGGACGAGAACTCGGCGGATAAAGTCGTTGTTTAGATTTTTTTTTGTGCACAATAACTATTCTCGTGTGATTGTAAAGTGATTGTCCAGCCGCTGTAGTGAGATGGGCTGTGTGTCGATGTGTTTAGGGCCTTTATGGGTCTTGAGAGTGGGAATGGACTGAAGGCCAATGGAGGCCTATCTGAAGCCTTTCTCAGCTTTACACTAAAATATCTTCATCTGTGTTCTGAAGATGAACGAAGGTCTGACGGGTGTCCAACCACATGAGGGGGAGGAGTTAATGACATCATTTAGGGTGAACTAACCCTTTAAAGGTTCATGAAACCCTAAACTAAATTTTCTGGGAATTTAACAGACGTACAACATCATGGAAGACAATGTTACCATCTGTTATTTGTTAATGTTGAGACAACTAGTTAATGTTAAGCCTTTTTGCTCTATTTTCAACTTCCTGGTTTAAATTCATCTTCATGTCAATGTCATAGGTTGTGACGGTTTATTGTACTATAGTACGGTGATGAGTCATCGCTGTCTCATAATTATTCACGAAGATTCATAATTATAAGAAGACGTGTTGCTTAATTCTTGACAGCACGCACTTAATTATTCATGATGGCACACGTTGATAGGCATTTTCCTCTGACTGACGCAGCGGCGCTCAAATCAGTCAGTCATCTTTATTTCTATCGCTCTTCTCCAGCGCCGATTGTGTCAGAGCAGCTTCAGTGTTAAACAGGACAATACTGCAGCAGAATTAGATTTGGCTGTACAGTCGTTCTGGAGTAAACAGTGATGTTATCAGCTTATTTTAATTTATCATAGAGAGACAATGTTGGCAGATCAGTATTATAGTTTATAGAATTAAATAAGACCTCATTCATTAATGTTATTTGTATATTTAGTTGAATAACTCTGATCATAATGTTAGTGTCCCCAACTGAGCAAGCCAAGCCAAAGGCGACCAAAGGAACCGAAACTCCATCAGGGCATGATGGAGAAAAATAAACCTTAGAGAAACCAGACTCAGTTCTCCTCTGGCCTATTAACACACAGAGGAGGATTATTAGGGGTGTAACAATTCGTTTTACAACGATTCGATTCGTATCACGATTTGAGGTTGTTGATACGATTTAAATTTAAACACCAATTTAAATCAGTGTGACTGTTTTATTTCAGTCGAATTGAATTGTTGTTAAAATGAATCGTTACACCCCTAATGATTATTATTCTGGCAACCTTACAGGTCAGAAATCATATTAGATCGGAATATTCAACATTTCTGGGTTTTACGCAACAGACGGGTTTATTGAGAATGGCACGACTGATTCATAGAGGATGAATATTTGAAAGATCAATCATTCATATTTACCCGAAAAAATGGCTAATATAACTCCACAAAATAAGCCTCAGAAGTTATCAAAGTTATACAACAGCGTGTTCACAAATATTTTCAAAGCAAAGAACAAACTGTGAATGGCTGTGCATTAAATTGTACATTGAATTATAGTTGTCACAGGATATATGTATTTGTGTAATAGTGAGCAATGTGTGTATTGTGTTGCGTGTAACAGTAATGGTCATTTGCGGTGTGCATTTGTGGGAAGCTTTGATGCTTTTAATGAGAGTGAAATAATGTAGGCCCGCCTACATTTGTTCTTGTTTGTGGAGCGATTCACTCGATATACGGCGCAATAGAGCAGAAAAGACTTCCCGTTCATGCTAACTTTAATGTGAATGATAAAACATTTCAACATTTTGCATCTTGCCCCTCTTAAAGGACGTTCTTGTACTCACGTCTTTCAACATCCCAAAAATTTCTCATGATTAAATCAACTCCCATCCTACATATCATGAAAATGCATAATAATATGGAAGCAAAAGTCAGAAATGTGAAGCTTGTTAAAGCATGAATTATTCATGTGTTAGTGGTGTCACTCCACCGTTCATCATGGGAGAAATCTGGTCAGTCTAATATCATGTTTAGTCGTGAGTGGATTATGTGTCATGATCTCTGGGGTTTTAATCAGATTGAACCATTTTAAATCAGGTCTTTTGAGCAACGAAAAGCGTCTTTTGAATGAGTATTTTAGATTAGTTGTGTTGTCATATCCATCCTCATGTAAAAGCGGCAGGATGTTGAGTGTATTAACTTTGAAGCATGATTTTTATTTTCCTTCCATCGTGTTTCACAAGCCATCCTATTACTCTCATCCTATTACTAAGAGCAAACAGGCGTCTCAGAGAAGAGCTGAAGTGTGTCTCTGGAGAACGAAGGTCTCGTTTCTAACATTAGCGTGAGCGTCCTGCTGCCTCGTCAATATTCAAAGTGCCTGAGGTAAACAAATAGGGCAGCAGAAATTAAGCAGAGTTAATTATTTAAAGGCACCAGTGCATTCGGACGGATTCCTGAAGCGGCAGCGCTGCAGAAACACGGATGAACACACTCTTTCAACAGTTATATTTTCAGTTTTCTCCTAGGTCTGCTTATCATGTTAAAATAATAATTTATCACCATAACAGATTTAGACTGACGGAACAGATCCATCAGAATGATTCACACTAAATGGAGATGTGATATAAATTTAAATTGAAAACAAGGTACAATATCGCAGCTAACAAAAAACAACAACTTTACTGCCATCCCATTGTTAACCCGTGGGGTTTAATCTGGAGTCGGCCCACCCTCTCTAACAGCTCCAGCTCTTCTGGGAAGGCTTTCCTCAAGGTTTAGGAGTGTGTTTATGGGGATTTTTGCCCATTCTTCTAGAAGCTCATTTGTGAGGTCAGGCACTGATGTTGGACGAGAAGGCCTGGCTCTCAGTCTCCGCTCTAATTCATCCCAAAGCTGTTCTATCGGGTTGAGCTCAGGACTCTGTGCAGGCCAGTCCAGTTCCTCCACACCAAACTCCTCATCCATGTCTTTATGGAGCGACGCTTTGTGCACTGGAGCAGAGTCATGCTGGGACAGGAAGGGGCCGTCCACAAACTGATCCCACAAAGTTGAGAGCGTGAAATTGTCCAAAATGTCTTGGTGACGCATTAAGAGTTCCTTTCACTGGAGCTAAGGAGCTAACCCCCTGAAAAACAATGTATTTATTAGGTAGCCGTTGAATAAATCAGATCATGTGGAATTGTTTTTCACAGTCCTGATGATCAACCCGTTAGTATTTTTGTAAATTTGGCTGCTCACTTTTCATAATCAGATGTATTTTCCCCAAAAACACCTACGAGATGCAAACGTAACTTCACTTAATCTCACAAACAAAGAAAAAGAGAAAGATCTTAAGAAAACATCTAAAGCTGAAGTGTGTCAACTCTTTCAGAAATATTAAAATATGAAAGCATACAAATAATATTTTCACCCAATAGCTGGTGTAGACACTGTAAAAACAATATTTAGAAAATGAGTTACCTGGGTGCCTTAAATTTTTGAGTTCATTGAAATTAAAAATTGAGTTAGTACAATGAACATTATGAGATTCGTCAACCTTTATTTAAATATTATTAAAAGATTTTCTGAGCATATTGGGTAATTGTGTGTTGTATTTGTGATGACACAGCCAAATTGTGCTTTTTCATATTTTTTCACATTTTCTATGTGGTTCAGATTCTATTTAATAAACCAATTTCCTTCATTGTATCAACTTAAAATTTTAAGGCAAACAGGTTACTTACTTTTTTAAGTTAAACCTACAATATATTTTTTACAGTGTATTATATTCCAGTAATAAATCCATCAGATGTCCACCATCTACTCATCAACACGTGATCATGTGTTTTCATATATGTACAATATAATAAAGTAAGATATAGCAGGAGAAGGCCTGTGTACTGTCTCCACATCTCCATCTATGAAAACTTCAGCATGAGATTTGCCCGAGTCGGAGCTTTACAGTTTCGTCTGAAGGAGAGCTAAAGCTCGACGAGATTTCGTCCGCTTCCAATGGACATAAATATTATGGCATGTTGTTGCGGTCAGCGCGCTTGGCTTTCTGCTGTATTGTTGCTGCACTTTTGGCTGTATTTTAATACTATTGCTTTGCCAATAGCACAGTCAATACGCTTAAGGAGCAGCTGAGAATCGGCACGAGTTCTGCTCCGTAACGATTGCCAATACGGCTGCCTGGAAGCCAGCATTGATTCATCGAGTCCGGCTCGGGACAAACTGGCCGTGATATACAGTCATGTGTGTTTACTGAGCTGTCTCCAGCCTTATCTTCTCCAGATTTCTCACTTTCAGACACACACCCAATCGCTCTCAGGACAATGCAAACAGCACAATCCCACTATGAATTTTTCATAACATCATGCTCAATACTAAACGCAATAAGTGTTTCTTGTAAGACGACTCCCTGGCACTTACAGCGCTTGAGAGCGCAGCGTGTTTCCATTCTCAGAGTCGTGTGTGTGTGTGTGTGTGTGTGTGTGTGTGTGTGTGTGTGTGTGTGTGTGTGTGTGTGTGTGTGTGTGTGTGTATGTGTGTGTGTGTGTGTGTGTGTGTGTGTGTGTGTGTGTGTGTGTGTGTGTGTGTGTGTGTGTGTGTGTGTATGTGTGTGTGTGTGTGTGTGTGTGTGTGTGTGTGTGTGTGTGTGTGTGTGTGTGTGTGTGTGTGTATGTGTGTGTGTGTGTGTGTGTGTGATACTGACGGGACACGGACCCTCAGAGACGCACAGAAGGTCATGTCAACAGATCTGCCCTGACCAGAATTACTCGCTGAACAAGAACATCCCAAATCCCGTTAGGAAGACATGGTACACCGGTGCATGAGTAATCCGTGCTCATCTGGACTGAGCACACACACACACACACACACACACACACCCACACACCTCTTCAGCAGGACAATGACTTTGGCTGGATTTGGACGTTTTACTCAGGGGTCGTGATCAGATACACATTCTAATCTCAAAAGCTTTGTGTGTTTGATATTACATGATCACTTTATGAAACTGTTCATCAGAAATGAGAAAGAACGAGCTTTTCGGTTTCCTGGGGATGAGTCACTGTCAAATTACCGCTGACAACAGTATAATCTAAGAACGATATGAAAACATTATTTCTGAATGTTCTTTCAAAAGGTCTAGTTTTTTGTGAACCTTAAGGGAACATTACAAGGGAACGTTATGAGAACGTTCCATTGTGTCATTCTTCAAACATTATGAGAACGTTCCATTGTGTCATTCTTCAAACATTATGAGAACGTTCCATTGTGTCATTCTTCAGACATTATGAGAACGTTCCATTGTGTCATTCTTCAGGCATTATGAGAACGTTACATTGTGTCATTCTTCAGACATTATGAGAACGTTCCACTGTGTCATTCTTCAGACATTATGAGAACGTTACATTGTGTCATTCTTCAGACATTATGAGAACGTTACCTTGTGTCATTCTTCAGACATTATGAGAACGCTCCATTGTGTCATTCTTCAGACATTATGAGAACGTTCCATTGTGTCATTCTTCAGACATTATGAGAACGTTCCATTGTGTCATTCTTCAGACATTATGAGAACATTACATTGTGTCATTCTTCAGACATTATGAGAACGTTCCATTGTGTCATTCTTCAGACATTATGAGAACGTTCCATTGTGTCATTCTTCAGACATTATGAGAACGTTCCATTGTGTCATTCTTCAGACATTATGGGAACGTTCCATTGTGTCATTCTTCAGACATTATGAGAACGTTCCATTGTGTCATTCTTCAGACATTATGAGAACGTTCCATTGTGCCATTCTTCAGACATTATGAGAACGTTACATTGTGTCATTCTTCAGACATTATGAGAACGTTACATTGTGTCATTCTTCAGACATTATGAGAACGTTACATTGTGTCATTCTTCAGACATTATGAGAACGTTACATTGTGTCATTCTTCAGACATTATGAGAACGTTACATTGTGTCATTCTTCAGACATTATGAGAACGTTCCATTGTGCCATTCTTCAGACATTATGAGAATGTTACATTGTGTCATTCTTCAGACATTATGAGAACGTTCCATTGTGTCATTCTTCAGGCATTATGGGAACGTTACATTGTGTCATTCTTCAGGCATTATGAGAACGTTACATTGTGTCATTCTTCAGACATTATGAGAACGTTCCATTGTGTCATTCTTCAGACATTATGAGAACGTTACATTGTGTCATTCTTCAGACATTATGAGAACGTTACATTTTAATTTTCTCTGAAAATTCTGAACCAAGAGTTACATTTACATTAAATGTAGTTTAATGCCTATAGTTACATTATAAACGATGAGCGTCCAACTAAAATGCACTCCCATGACCAAGGTATAAGTAATGTTTTTGTTGTAACGTTTTGAGAACATTATTAAAGACCTGACAACACTGAATGAACGTTATATTAACATTCGTTTATAATGTTTGAGAGAACCTTTCCAGAGCATTCATTTTTCTCCTGGACTGCTGATACATTAAGAGAATGAACTGTTATCTTTAATCCTCATTCACTAACTCTAGGTCTTGCCATCTCGGTATATTAGGATAAGAATCAGTTCTGAAGACATGCAGTTATCACTATGGAATGAGTCCATTAAGGTTGATTTAGAGAGAGACAGCATCTGATTTAGAGATGTGAGCGTCTCATGTATCTGTCATAAGAGAGCTCCGCTACAGCAGGCCATCAGCCACCGTTACCGCACTGACAGCTCGTTGTGTCATTGTGGCGTATCCAGTGGAATGTCAAGCTTTGTTCGGCGGACGCCAGAGCCGTCATGAATACTGCATGCAGAAGGCCTGTTCTCTCTCATGAAAAATGCAACGACAGGGATTCTTGTGCAAGTCCGTTTGGCTGGAGCTCCACCACAGGGATTTGCTCAGTTAGTGTGTTTCCATCCCATAATCACAGCATCTCTGACAGGTACACCATACAGCTCTTTAAATCAGCGCCCCCCCCCCCCCCCCCCCCCCCCAAAAAAAAAGTTTAAATGTTACTATTGTTTCAGAACATTCAAAAGTTTTCAGTACGTGCAAAATGCTGCAGCGAGATTTTTAACAAATAATAGAAAACGAGATCACATAACACCTGTATTGATAACCCTTCACTGGCTACCTGTTAAATTTAGAATACAATACAAGGTGTTAATGTTTGTTTTTAAAGCACTACATGATCGAGCCCCAGCGTACGTAAAGGACATGTTAATCCCATACCAGCCTCAACGTCCGTTACGTTCTTCCCAGAACATGCTCTTAACCGTCCCTCGATCTCGTCTGAGGCGTAGTGGAGATCGCGCCTTCTCGGTCGCGGTCCCGGCACTTTGGAACGAGTTGCCGCTATCTCTGAAATCCTTGCAAAGTTTGGACACTTTTAAAAAGGACTTGAAGACTTATTTATTTCATCAAGCTTTTGGCGTCTGATTGGGTTGGAAACTGTAAGCGATTATGTGATTATGATTATGTGTTTGATTTTTGGTGTCATGTGTAATACCTTGGTTTTATTTTATTTTTGTGTGTGTGCGTGTGTGTTATTGTAACATTGTCGTATCTTTTGATGTTGTTTGGTACTCATGGACAGCACTTTGGTCCATTCTAATGGTTTTGAAAGTGCTTTAGAAATAAAGTTGAGTTGAGTTGAGTTGAGAAAAGTAACATTTCCATATTATTTGAAGAACGGAATGTTCGATTAATGTCCACATGACGAAGGAAACGTGTGTGTGAGACGTTTAACTCTCTGGCGCTGGTCGGTCATTTTAGACCCGAAAATGTTTTTTAAAAAGTTTTATTTTTAGTTCAAAACTTGGTGTTGGTTGCTGGCACTTATTGTGTGAACACACACACAAAAAAATCATAAACTAGATTAATGGTGATTAAAAGATTAATGGTGCTGAAAAAAAATACACTCGAGTTAAATAATAGCGCTTTGGAAATGACTGGGAGATGAATCTCTGGTGGAAGCGTTCGGTACTGCGCCTAAAAAACGGTAATCTCGGTAATCTCACCGAAAGCTCATTTTCGGAGATATCAACCTCAAATTTAGAGCACAGCTCGCTTTGATTTAAGGCTTAGATTTTAGAGTAAATTTTTTAGAGATATATATTTAATTTAGAAATCGAACAATTTATTTTTGTGCATTTCTCATAACAATCAATGTAAAACCTTTTTTCGTTCATTTTTTAACAAAAAAGTGTTTTAACTCCAGCAATAATCTGCCACGTGTCTTTAAAAAGAGACCAAACTTCAGTCTGTGATCTACGATGTTTAAGTTGGAAATTTCATTTCAATTCCATGCTCAAAAAGTGCATAAATGGATTATAACTGGTGCATACATATCATTTAATAGCATAAAATCACCTAAAAATGCAAAATATGAAATTAAAAACACATTATCATACTAAAATATAGGACAACCATTAATTGAAATATAAAAAAAGAAAAGAAAAATCTGTCATGCAAAAATCAATAGCAGAGTTAAAAATAACTAGATATTTTCAGAAAACATAAAAAAAAACAAAAAAACTTCCAAATTCAATCTTAAATAAACATTCATTCGCATAACCTAGAAATAATGTTTTTAAAACATTTAACCCTCAGGCGCTGTTTGAGCATTTTAGACCAGATAATGTTATTTTTTTTATTTATGTATTTTTTTACTTCATCGGAACGGGACGAAACTTGCTGGAGGTTTTGAACACATCACATAAACATGATTTGAAGAGGTTTATTGGTCCTGAAAAACACACACACTTGTGTTGTTCACAGTTAAAAATGAGCGCTTTGGAAATGAATGTGAGATGAATGAGCTCTAGTGGAGGCGTTCGGTACTGCGTCTAAAATCATCTCACGGAAAGCTCATTATCAGAGATATCAACCTCAGCTTCAGAGCACAGCTCGCTTTGATTTAGGACAGATTTAGAGTAAAATATGTTTTGGAAAATATATATTTCATGTAAATATTGTATTTTTGTGTTTTTTTTAAAAAAAAATAACAATACATTTAAAATGTTTTTCACTTTAAAAAAAATAAAAATTCTCTTTAAAGTGTCCAAAGCATTCAAGATTTGAAAATGTGCTTTGGTCGCCTTTGGCTTGGCTTGCTCAGTTGGGATCACTAACATTATGATCTGAGTTATTCTACTAAATATACAAATAAAATGTATTAATTAGGTCATATTTAATTCTGTGTCACTGATCTGCCAACATTGTCTCTCTCTGATAAATTAAAATAAGCTGATAACATCACTGTTTCCTCCAGAACGACTGTACAGCCAAATCTAATTCTGCTGCAGTATTGTCCTGTTTAACACTGAAGCTGCTCTGACACAATCGGCGCTGGAGAAGAGCGATAGAAATAAAGATGACTGACTGACTGATTGATTGATTCAGGTCCAAGCTCAAAAAGTGAATAAATGGATTATAACTAGTGAATAATACCATAAAATCAATAAGAAAATTCAATATAAAATAAACATCCTCCAACTAAAATATAGTATAATCATTTCATTGAAACCCCAAAAAGTTAAAAGGTTAAAACTGGACGTTTAACGAGGACATCCAAACGCTGTGATAGCATCGAGTGTTCTCAGGACGAATGTTTGTGATCTGGGACGGGGTTTAGCCTGGAGCTCAGCCTCACTGATTGCTGGATGTATAATACACTCGCTGACCTCGTTTTTCATGTGAAATGGACTGAAGACGCAGGACAACTTCAAAGTGGGAGAACCTCAGTTTCCGCTGTAAAGCCGAGCCGTCTCGATGGCACGCTCCACTGCGCTCTGTTTTCCTGACCGGCACCAGAGTGCACAGAAAGAAGGAAAGTGTCAGGCCATAATCGGGTTAGCGCGGGCTGTGATGGATTAAGCCACAGTCGGGGAGACGCTTCTCCAACATTAGGGTGTCTGAGATGTCAGATGGAGAGCAGGCTCATTAATAGCTCTCCTTCAGATTACTGCATTAGGTTTATTAGCAGCTCCAGCTCTGGGAAAGCACTTTCAGCTCAGAAGCGAGATGTCTCCGTCCTGCTCCGGGCCGTCTCGTAAACACTGACGGACATCTGTCATCCACATCTCAATAACCTAATAGCTCTAATGTGTGAAAATTGATTTTTAGGAACATGCAAACCTTGACCTGCTATTCAATTTCTTGTTCACTTTGTATTTTTCATCTGTCTGATTTATGGCAGGTCGTTATCGATAAGCTGCGATTGATTTTACAGTGAAGCGGGACGGAGAGGGACGGAGAGGGGACGGAGAGGGACGGAGAGGGGCCGGAGAGGGACGGAGAGGGGACGGAGAGGGACGGAGAGGGACGGAGAGGGACGGAGAGGGGCCGGAGAGGGACGGAGAGGGACGGAGAGGGACGGAGAGGGACGGAGAGGGACGGAGAGGGGACGGAGAGGGACGGAGAGGGGCCGGAGAGGGACGGAGAGGGGCCGGAGAGGGACGGAGAGGGACGGAGAGGGACGGAGAGGGGACGGAGAGGGGACGGAGAGGTACGGAGAGGGGCCGGAGAGGGACGGAGAGGGGACGGAGAGGGACGGAGAGGGGACGGAGAGGGACGGAGAGGGGACGGAGAGGTACGGAGAGGGGACAGAGAGGGGCCGGAGAGGGACGGAGAGGGACGGAGAGGGACGGAGAGGGACGGAGAGGGGACGGAGAGGTACGGAGAGGGGACGGAGAGGGACGGAGAGGGACGGAGAGGGGACGGAGAGGGACGGAGAGAGGACGGAGAGGGACGGAGAGGGACGGAGAGGGGACGGAGAGGGACAGAGAGGGACGGAGAGGGGACGGAGAGGGACGGAGAGGGGACGGAGAGGGACGGAGAGGGGCCGGAGAGGGACGGAGAGGGGCCGGAGAGGGACGGAGAGGGACGGAGAGGGACGGAGAGGGGACGGAGAGGGGACGGAGAGGTACGGAGAGGGGCCGGAGAGGGACGGAGAGGGGACGGAGAGGGGACGGAGAGGGACGGAGAGGGACGGAGAGGGGCCGGAGAGGGACGGAGAGGGACGGAGAGGGGACGGAGAGGGGACGGAGAGGTACGGAGAGGGACGGAGAGGGGACGGAGAGGGACGGAGAGGGGACGGAGAGGGACGGAGAGGGGATGGAGAGGGACGGAGAGGGACGGAGAGGGGACGGAGAGGGACGGAGAGGGGATGGAGAGGGACGGAGAGGGGACGGAGAGGGGACGGAGAGGGGACGGAGAGGGGACGGAGAGGGGACGGAGAGGGACTGAGAGGGGACGGAGAGGGGACGGAGAGGGACGGAGAGGGGACGGAGAGGGGACGGAGAGGGACGGAGAGGGACAGAGAGGGGACGGAGAGGGACGGAGAGGGGACGGAGAGGGACGGAGAGGGGGCGGAGAGGGGGCGGAGAGGGGACGGAGAGGGGCGGAGAGGGACGGAGAGGGGACGGAGAGGGACGGAGAGGGACGGAGAGGGGACGGAGAGGGGACGGAGAGGGACGGAGAGGGGATGGAGAGGGACGGAGAGGGGACGGAGAGGGGACGGAGAGGGGCGGAGAGGGGCGGAGAGGGGCGGAGAGGGGACGGAGAGGGGACGGAGAGGGGACGGAGAGGGACGGAGAGGGGACGGAGAGGGGACGGAGAGGGACGGAGAGGGGACGGAGAGGGATGGAGAGGGACGGAGAGGGACGGAGAGGGATGGAGAGGGGATGGAGAGGGACAGAGAGGGGACGGAGAGGGACGGAGAGGGGACGGAGAGGGACGGAGAGGGACAGAGAGGGGACGGAGAGGGACGGAGAGGGGACGGAGAGGGGCGGAGAGGGACGGAGAGGGACGGAGAGGGGACGGAGAGGGACGGAGAGGGACGGAGAGGGGACGGAGAGGGGACGGAGAGGGGACGGAGAGGGACGGAGAGGGACGGAGAGGGACGGAGAGGGGACGGAGAGGGACGGAGAGGGACGGAGAGGGACGGAGAGGGGACGGAGAGGGGACGGAGAGGGGACGGAGAGGGACGGAGAGGGACGGAGAGGGACGGAGAGGGGACGGAGAGGGGACGGAGAGGGACGGAGAGGGGACGGAGAGGGACGGAGAGGGGGCGGAGAGGGGGCGGAGAGGGGACGGAGAGGGACGGAGAGGGGACGGAGAGGGGACGGAGAGGGACGGAGAGGGACGGAGAGGGGATGGAGAGGGACGGAGAGGGGATGGAGAGGGACGGAGAGGGGACGGAGAGGGGACGGAGAGGGGCGGAGAGGGGCGGAGAGGGGACGGAGAGGGACGGAGAGGGACGGAGAGGGGACGGAGAGGGGACGGAGAGGGGACGGAGAGGGGACGGAGAGGGACGGAGAGGGGACGGAGAGGGGACGGAGAGGGGACGGAGAGGGGACGGAGAGGGACGGAGAGGGGACGGAGAGGGGACGGAGAGGGACGGAGAGGGGATGGAGAGGGACGGAGAGGGGATGGAGAGGGGACGGAGAGGGGACGGAGAGGGGCGGA
Organism: Pseudorasbora parva; assembly: GCF_024679245.1. Taxonomy (NCBI): domain Eukaryota; kingdom Metazoa; phylum Chordata; class Actinopteri; order Cypriniformes; family Gobionidae; genus Pseudorasbora; species Pseudorasbora parva. The sequence goes on from NC_090174.1 coordinate 447,349, forward strand.
GAGGGACGGAGAGGGCACGGAGAGGGACGGAGAGGGGCGGAGAGGGGCGGAGAGGGGCGGAGAGGTACGGAGAGGGGACGGAGAGGGGACGGAGAGGGGCGGAGAGGGACGGAGAGGTACGGAGAGGGGATGGAGAGGGACGGAGAGGGGCGGAGAGGGACGGAGAGGTACGGAGAGGGGACGGAGAGGGCACGGAGAGGGGCGGAGAGGGACAGAGAGGGCCACTCTCTCCTTTTTTCATCCTGAGCCGATATGATGGCTTTAAGTGTCCTTTCCTGGGAACCTCCGAGAAGATCCGCTGAAACCTGATCTCGGGGACGTTCTGTGAAGAAAGTCTGACCCGAGTTTGGAAACTTAAGACGCACCTTTGTGCGGGCAACTCCAATTAACTGGAACATGAGCAGCTGTCCTCCAGGTAAGAGGCTTTCAGGACACGGGCCGTCCTCTGTCCTCATCCGTTCTCTTAAAGTCATAACCCTTGAGCATCCGGCATCTCCGCAGAGATTGAGACACAGGTAGCCGTTTGTCTGTGGATCTCGCGGCTTCATCCGTTCACATGGAGCCGCGGCTACCAGCGAGTATTAGCTTTCCCCGGAGGGAGAGTTCTAATTAGGTAATTGACTGATGCACAAAGCAGGTGCATGTATCCGTTACAACAGGGCTTGACCGGTTCATTATTAAACACTGACCCTCTGCGTGCCAAAGCCAGGAGCAAGAGTGAAAGTCTTGCTACAATCTCAACAGGAAAGTTCTGCTTAGGGTTAGTTCAGCCAAAAATGAAATGTCTGTCATTAACTCCTCTCCTAAATGTCGCTCCACACCCGTAAGACCAAAAATAACAAAAACTACGACTTTATTCAGCATTGTCTTCTCTTCCGCGTTTGTGTTCAATCCTCAAATAAAGATTCGAACGGTTATGAATCAGCAAATTGATTCATGATCCGGATCGCTAATGTCACGTGATTTCAGCAGTTTGACACGCGATCCGAAGCTGATTCATAATCGTTCAAATCTTTATATCTTTGTTATTTTTGGACACAAATGTATTTTGGATGCTTCAAGAGATTCTAATTAAGAGTTAATGGCAGACATTTCATTTTTGGCTGAACTAACCCTTTATGTCCACAGGTGGATGATGAGAGAGGCTGATCTGTCACAGTAATGCAGTGAACATAAACCGGATCACAGTCGGCCGTTAGCCTGAGCCGCGCAGAGATTATTTACTGCAGTACGCCAGCAGTCAGGATATGGATTGATAGCTGAGAAGCAAATTGATTCAGAGGGTCGAGCTGCAGGAAACACGAGACGTCTCTGCCATTTTAATTCAGCAGGCCACACATTTCATTTCAAAGAGCCGGGCTGAGTTACGAGAGCCAATCGCAGAGTCGATGTCCTCGCTGTTACATCATTATCCGGCGGCTCGACCTGACCTCAGTGTTTATGCGGACGTATGCTGAGTCAACTCATGGTGATTTATATCGTTTATGTTGCAAAATTCATCAGTTATGAAAAAATACAAAGACAGAAGCTCCACAGCTAACAAAAATATGGTCTAAGAACAAAAGGTTTTTTCTGAATATTCTCTACCCCCCCCCCCCCTAAAAAAAGTTGTCTTGGTTTTCTGAATGTTAAAGGAACGTTCCATTGTGTCATTCTTCAGGCATTATGAGAACGTTCCATTGTGTCATTCTTTTAGACATTATGAGAACGTTACATTGTGTCATTCTTCAGACATTATGAGAACGTTCCATTGTGTCATTCTTCAGACATTATGAGAACGCTACATTGTGTCATTCTTCAGACATTATGAGAACGCTCCATTGAGTCATTCTTCAGACATTATGGGAACGTTCCATTGTGTCATTCTTCAGGCATTATGGGAACGTTCCATTGTGTCATTCTTCAGACATTATGAGAACGTTCCATTGTGTCATTCTTCAGACATTATGAGAACGTTCCATTGTGTCATTCTTCAGACATTATGAGAACGTTCCATTGTGTCATTCTTCAGACATTATGAGAACGTTCCATTGTGTCATTCTTCAGACATTATGAGAACGTTCCATTGTGTCATTCTTCAGACATTATGAGAAGGTTCCATTGTGTCATTCTTCAGACATTATGAGAACGTTCCATTGTGTCATTCTTCAGACATTATGAGAACATTACATTGTGTCATTCTTCAGACATTATGAGAACGTTCCATTGTGTCATTCTTCAGACATTATGAGAACGTTCCATTGTGTCATTCTTCAGACATTATGAGAACGTTCCATTGTGTCATTCTTCAGACATTATGAGAACGTTCCATTGTGTCATTCTTCAGACATTATGGGAACGTTCCATTGTGTCATTCTTCAGACATTATGGGAACGTTACATTGTGTCATTCTTCAGACATTATGAGAACGTTACATTGTGTCATTCTTCAGACATTATGAGGCTAAATGTTGCACTATGAATGCAAACACACACACACACACACACACACACACACACACACACACACACACACACACACACACACACACACACACACACACACACACACACACACACACACTGATTCGGTTAAAAGCTGCGAGTGGACTGGGGCCTTTTCTTCAGAGTAAGGAAGTGTTTGTGGTTTATTGGTTTCATATGACACGACAGGCCCATTTTAAGGCGTTGTAGTGGCGATGGTAAACAGAAGTCTGCCCTCTCGTACATTAAGTGGCTCTGTGATCTTCAGCATATTTATAGGCCCTGTCTCGTGTCACATGGCTTGCATTTCTTCACTTGTCGGAGCCCCTGTGGAGGCTTTACAAGCAGACGAGTGACGGGGTCAGAGGGCGTGGCCTTCACATGAGCTCCGTCACCCGCTATTCACCGCCACACACACACACACACACACACACACACACACACACACACACACACACACACACACACACACACACACACACACACACACACACACACACACACACACACATGTTGGTCTATGTGGTTTACAGGGACTCTCCATAGGCGTAATGGTTTTTATACTGTACAAACCGTATTTTCTATCCCCTTACACTGCCCCTAAACCTACCCATCACACACACACACACACACACACACTGCCCCTGCCCCTAAACCTACCCATCACAGGAAACATTCTGCATTTTTACTTTCTCAAAAAAACATCATTTAGTATGTTTTTAAGGCCATTTGAATTATGAGGACATTTGACATGTCCTCATAAACCACATTTATAGTGTAATACCAGTGTAATACCCATGCAGTTATACAAATTTGTGTCCTCATAAACCACATAAACAGGCTCACACACACACACACACACACACACACACAAACACATGTTGGTCTATGTGGTTTACATCGACTCTCCATAGGCGTAATGGTTTTTATACTGTACAAACCGTATTTTCTATCCCCTTACACTGCCCCTAAACCTACCCATCACACACACACACACACACACACACACACACACACACACACACACACACACACACACACACACACACACACACACACACACACACACACACACACACACACACACACACACACACACATCCTTCATCCGGGATAAGTGCCCATATAAGGACTTCCACCCTTTATGATGTCATACAGGGCCATTCTTGAAAAAACATTACGGAACCTGTTTGAATCATGCAGGAGTGTATTCGGCACAGAAATACATTTATGTTTAGTTTTTTTGTTTCTGTTTTTATCATTAAAATCAAATCTTTAACAATGTTAAATAAGTCAGAATACGAATGGAAGCTGTTTCTGAGAGCCGGATTCTGGAAGCTTATGGAGAAGGGGAATGTTTAACGCACTCGAGCCTCTCATCTCTGGAGTTTAGTGCCACTATAAAGGCTCTGTTAAACACTGTTTTAAAAGTTTCCTAAAAGCATTTTTGCTCTCAGGGGTTGTGCCTTTTTTAACTGCGATCGAGTTTCATCTGCAGGCCGGAGACGTCCCACACACACCACACCGCTTGTAAAAGAGGAGAAGGGAAACCAATCAGATTTACAGCTTCATTAAGGCGTGAGGTGTGTGTTCGACCTGAAGACCAACGGGTCATGTTCTCACATTTTCACAGTCTAATTAATATCCAGAGGTATTCTGACTGGGTGTTCACGGTGAAGGCATGACTGTACGGATACCTTCACATTCGTGGATGTTCTCTCTTTTACATTTTTGGGGACCGTGTCTTTGTTCACGCCATTTTCATGTGAATTCAGCGTTTGACACGCGATCCGAATCATTGATCGATTCACTGACTCATAACCGTTTGAATCTTTATTTGAGGATTGAACACAAACCCGGAAGAGAAGCCAATGCTGAATAAAGTCGTAGTTTTTGTTATTTTTGGACCCAAATGTATTTTGGATGCTTCAAGAGACTCTAATTAACCCACTGATGTCTCATATGGACTACTGTGATGATGTTTTTATTCCCTTTCTGGACATGGACAGTATAGTGTGCATACACTTGCATACGCTCTCGGACTAAATATAAAATATCTTAAACTGTGTGTGAAGATGAGCGGAGGTCTTACGGGTGTGGAGCGACATTAGGGAGAGGAGTTACTGACAGACATTTCATCTTTGGGTGAGCTAACCCTTAAACCCTTCTGAAGATATGCTGAGGTCAAGATCAGCGTGACTCCGATGGCAGGGAGGAGACCGCGCCTCTCACTTACATCTCATAAAATCATTTTTATTAGCACTTTTGCCTTTTATTAGCTCAGAGTGCAGAGAAGAGTCAGAGAAATGTTTCTGTGGAAAGAGTTTCTCTGAAGTTTCTAAAAACATGATTCAGGCCCTTCATAGAGAAAGCATTTAAATGATGTTCACTTTACCTAATTAAATTAAGTTGTGTCGAAATGTGAGCCTAATATATTTAAACCTGAAGTTTACTTCATTAATTTGCGTTAAAACTACATGAAATATTTGTGTTGACAGAACTAACGAATAAGGCATTAATATGAGCTTTAGAAGTGCTAATAAACAGACAATATCATAGTAATATTAAATATGAATAGTTAATAACTGAACCTTAAATATAGTGTTACCGAATATTTTTAGTTTGTCCAATGAGTTAATTCAGCATTTTATTTTAAAAAAATATGCTTGTTGTTATTTAAACTTTTTAAAGGCAAATTAGATTAATAGTGTTCACCTCACATAATAAACTTTTATAAATGTAATGTAATTAAGTAAACGGCACATATTATGTAACAGTGACAAATTCAAAAGGTTTGTATTTACTCAAAGAAATTGTGCCAGTTTTACTTTAATGTTTTTGTTCATATAACTAAATTGTTATTTGTAAAAATTGCTCAATATATGAAACCACTGACCACACATTTTTAAAGTAAATTCATCAAGTCATTTTTTGAGTGTAATTCATGAGCGGAACGTCTGACCTTGCATGACAATAATAACAAAATATTAAAATCTATAAAGTTGTGCAACCGATTGCTTGTATGATAGATCTAACGAGATTAGGGTTGATAATAGACCACGCCGCACGGCTCCACAAACACACGGGATTACGGGAACGCTCCGATTATTTGAGCTCACTACACAAACAAACAAAGGGATCTGCCGGATGTAAGTCAATCAATGCTCCAATAAATCCAATCCGGCCAGCGGGAGATCTGCCTGGTTATTTGTTATGGGCTTGATTATGATTATTTAATTCTCTGGAAAAGAGCCACATCTGGATGTGCCCTGATGTCCTCTAATCTGGCCTGATGAGATTTATGAATATCAGTCCCATCTCACGAACATAATCACGTTACTTCCTTTATCTGTGCATCTGTCATTTTTTTTATAATCTAAATGTCCTGTAGATGTTTTTTTAAATGTCAGGGATATTTGATTCATTGCAATAACTCACGCATTGATGACTTTGGGACGTTATAAAACCTAATGCATGCGTGACTCTTTACTCATGGAAGATTTCTCTCCTCTGGGATGACAAAAAAAACATAAAACAGATTATTATTATTTTTCATCTTTGAAATGTTAAATTTACTTTAACCTCCGCTCTATAATAGATTTATAAAATCAGAGGAGTTCTACTTTGGACTTTTTGCCGCCCCATACGCCTCAAACTGAGCTGCTCTGTGTATTCTGACAGCTTTCTATCAGAACCAGCATTAACTTCTGGAGCAGTTTGAGCTCCAGTAGCTCGTCTGTTTGATCGAACCCCACGGGCCAGCCTTCGCTCCCCACGGTCATCAATGAGCCTTGGCCGCCCATGACCCTGTGGCCGGTTCTCCACTGGTCCTTCCTTGGAGCACTTTTGATAGATACTGACCACTGCAGACCGGGAACAGCCCACAAGAGCTGCAGTTTTGGAGATGCTCTGACCCAGTCGTCTAGCCGTCACAATCAGGCCAAACTCGCTCAAATCCTTACGCTTGCCCATTTCTCCTGCTTCACACACATCAACTCTGAGGACGAAATGTTCACTTGCTGCCTAATATATCCCACCCACTAACAGGAGCCATGATGAAGAGATCAGCAGTGTTATTCACTGGTCATAATGTTATGCCTGATCGGTGTACATCACGGGTCATCATGAGCAATCCACGCTATCACGCATTAGATGCAAAAAACGTGAAGTTTGATCAAGGCCATGATCAGATCTTTATTTTAATCCTGAAAAGTAGTTAGAGGTGCTATTATTGTGTGTGTGTGTGTGTGTGTGTGTGTGTGTGTGTGTGTGTGTGTGTGTGTGTGTGTGTGTGTGTGTGTGTGTGTGTGTGTGTGTGTGTGTGTGTGTGTGTGTGAGTGAGTGAGTGAGTGAGTGAGTGAGTGAGTGAGTGAGTGAGTGAGTGAGTGAGTGAGTGAGTGTGTGAGTGAGTGTGTGAGTGAGTGAGTGAGTGAGTGAGTGAGTGAGTGAGTGAGTGAGTGAGTGAGTGTGTGAGTGAGTGTGTGAGTGAGTGTGTGAGTGAGTGAGTGAGTGAGTGAGTGAGTGTGTGAGTGAGTGAGTGTGTGAGTGAGTGAGAGAGTGAGTGTGTGAGTGAGTGAGTGTGTGAGTGAGTGTGTGAGTGAGTGAGTGTGTGAGTGAGTGAGTGAGTGAGTGAGTGAGTGAGTGAGTGAGTGAGTGAGTGAGTGTGTGAGTGAGTGAGTGAGTGTGTGAGTGAGTGAGTGTGTGAGTGAGTGAGTGAGTGAGTGAGTGAGTGAGTGAGTGAGTGAGTGAGTGAGTGAGTGAGTGAGTGAGTGAGTGAGTGAGTGTGTGAGTGAGTGAGTGAGTGTGTGAGTGAGTGAGTGAGTGTGTGAGTGAGTGAGTGTGTGAGTGAGTGAGTGAGTGAGTGAGTGAGTGAGTGAGTGAGTGAGTGAGTGAGTGAGTGAGTGAGTGAGTGAGTGAGTGAGTGAGTGAGTGTGTGAGTGAGTGAGTGAGTGTGTGAGTGAGTGAGTGTGTGAGTGAGTGAGTGAGTGAGTGAGTGAGTGAGTGAGTGAGTGAGTGAGTGAGTGAGTGAGTGAGTGAGTGAGTGAGTGTGTGAGTGTGTGAGTGAGTGAGTGTGTGAGTGAGTGAGTGTGTGAGTGAGTGAGTGAGTGAGTGAGTGAGTGAGTGAGTGAGTGAGTGAGTGAGTGAGTGAGTGTGTGAGTGAGTGAGTGTGTGAGTGAGTGAGTGAGTGAGTGAGTGTGTGAGTGAGTGAGTGAGTGAGTGAGTGAGTGAGTGAGTGAGTGAGTGAGTGAGTGAGTGAGTGAGTGAGTGAGTGAGTGAGTGAGTGAGTGAGTGTGTGAGTGAGTGAGTGTGTGTGTGAGTGAGTGAGTGAGTGAGTGAGTGAGTGAGTGAGTGAGTGAGTGAGTGAGTGAGTGAGTGAGTGAGTGAGTGAGTGAGTGAGTGAGTGTGTGAGTGAGTGAGTGAGTGTGTGAGTGAGTGAGTGTGTGAGTGAGTGTGTGAGTGAGTGAGTGTGTGAGTGAGTGTGTGAGTGAGTGAGTGTGTGAGTGAGTGAGTGAGTGAGTGAGTGAGTGAGTGAGTGTGTGAGTGAGTGAGTGAGTGTGTGAGTGAGTGAGTGTGTGAGTGAGTGAGTGAGTGAGTGAGTGAGTGAGTGAGTGAGTGAGTGAGTGAGTGAGTGAGTGAGTGAGTGAGTGAGTGAGTGTGTGAGTGAGTGAGTGAGTGTGTGAGTGAGTGAGTGAGTGAGTGAGTGAGTGAGTGAGTGAGTGAGTGAGTGAGTGAGTGAGTGAGTGAGTGAGTGTGTGAGTGAGTGAGTGAGTGTGTGAGTGAGTGAGTGAGTGTGTGAGTGAGTGAGTGTGTGAGTGAGTGAGTGAGTGAGTGAGTGAGTGAGTGAGTGAGTGAGTGAGTGAGTGAGTGAGTGAGTGAGTGAGTGAGTGAGTGAGTGAGTGAGTGAGTGTGTGAGTGAGTGAGTGAGTGTGTGAGTGAGTGAGTGTGTGAGTGAGTGAGTGAGTGAGTGAGTGAGTGAGTGAGTGAGTGAGTGAGTGAGTGAGTGAGTGAGTGAGTGAGTGAGTGTGTGAGTGTGTGAGTGAGTGAGTGTGTGAGTGAGTGAGTGTGTGAGTGAGTGAGTGAGTGAGTGAGTGAGTGAGTGAGTGAGTGAGTGAGTGAGTGAGTGAGTGTGTGAGTGAGTGAGTGTGTGAGTGAGTGAGTGAGTGAGTGAGTGTGTGAGTGAGTGAGTGAGTGAGTGAGTGAGTGAGTGAGTGAGTGAGTGAGTGAGTGAGTGAGTGAGTGAGTGTGTGAGTGAGTGAGTGTGTGTGTGAGTGAGTGAGTGAGTGAGTGAGTGAGTGAGTGAGTGAGTGAGTGAGTGAGTGAGTGAGTGAGTGAGTGAGTGAGTGAGTGAGTGAGTGAGTGTGTGAGTGAGTGAGTGAGTGTGTGAGTGAGTGAGTGTGTGAGTGAGTGTGTGAGTGAGTGAGTGTGTGAGTGAGTGTGTGAGTGAGTGAGTGTGTGAGTGAGTGAGTGAGTGAGTGAGTGAGTGAGTGAGTGTGTGAGTGAGTGAGTGAGTGTGTGAGTGAGTGAGTGTGTGAGTGAGTGAGTGAGTGAGTGAGTGAGTGAGTGAGTGTGTGAGTGAGTGAGTGAGTGAGTGAGTGAGTGAGTGAGTGAGTGAGTGAGTGAGTGTGTGAGTGAGTGAGTGAGTGAGTGAGTGTGTGAGTGAGTGAGTGAGTGTGTGTTTTTATGATTTATGAGGACACAAATTTGTATAATTACACGGGTATTACGACATAAACATATTTAACGTTCACAAAGCATACTTTAAATAGCTTTTAAAACACTATTCAATGTAAACATGCAGAATGTTTCCTGTGATGGGTAGTTTACAGGTAGTGTGTGTGTGTGTGTGTGTGTGTGTGTGTGTGTGTGTGTGTGACATATGAGGACACAGATGTGTATAATGCCATGGGTCTGACACAGGTATTACAGGAGAGGGTGAAATATGAGGACATTACCCATGGCCCCACTTTACAAAAGGCTTATAAATCACACAGGAGGAGTTTTTATGAGAAAGTAAAAATGCAGAATGTTTCCTGTGATGGGTAGGTTTAGGGGCAGTGTGTGTGTGTGTGTGCGTGTGTGTGTGTGTAATGACAGCAGTTTGTGATTTAAATGCATGTATATGTCAACAATTGCTCCCTGTTCTGCAGGAAACACCAGCTCAGTTTTTCTCGAATGCACTCGGAGCTCCCAGAGCTTCTCTCAGCTCGTGCTTCGGGACGGAGCAGTTCTGTGGGACAGGAAGGATGACATCAAGCAGAATGAGTCCTTCATTACCTCACAGGAAGGAAATGAGGGTTTCTGAGCAGTAACACCACAGACCCTCTGCACATTTCCCCCAGAAACACTCCTCAAAGTGATGAATGGGACCGCTCTCCACTAAAGACGTTAACCCGGACAAATGGACTGTTTAATCCGCAGCGGGTGGAAAGGGTTGGGCTGCAATCAGCACTAAAAATAACACACGGAACACGTCTTTCATATAATATGAATCGTCTTTATATAAATATAAAGTAGCTCATTTTATCCTTTATGTTAGGGGCAGGGGTGTAAGAATGACTTTTACACTGGGGGGGACATTTTGGCCACTGTGAATCCACGTCCACCACCACCATAACAGTAACACACAGTATGGTGATGTGAAACAACATGAGTATAATCAGCAACAGCAAATAAATAAACAAAACCATCCAATCCGTTTATATTAGACAGCATTATTAGGAGTTTTCTGTCTTTTCTCAGTCTAGAAATCCCCAAATTCAAAAATAATTTCACATTTCTACAGCACTGATGAGCCGTTTAAATACACGTTCATCTTCCCAGCGCTGAAGTTCCCCTTTAAAAGACATTAAAGGCTTAAAGTGTGTACCGTGATGCCGTATTATTCTGCTTGTTAAAAGTGTATTATCCAGTAGCCTAACTTACAATGTATTTTGTTTGTGTGTGACAGTGATGAATGTGTGTATGAGTCCCTCAGCGCGGCATCGCAGCTCCGGCTCGTAGAGAGAGCTTTACTCAGGCCATTCAAATTCTGAGTTTGGCTGCCTCTGAAACCACAGATATTACACCACCTAAGAAGGAAACAGGCGTATAAAGCAAATATTAAGGCCTTTATTCTGCATGACCATATTGTATGTTCGGCCCCACTTTATATCAGGTGGCCTTAAGTACTATGTAGTTACATCAAAAAATAAGTACAATGTACTTACTGTGTTCAAATTGTATTGCAAAAAACTTTTACTGATATTGAGGTGGATACGGGTAGGGACAGGTGTGTGTGTGTGTGTGTGTGTGTGTGGGTCAGTTTAAGGGTAGAGTTAGGGACAGGCGTGTGTGTGTGGGTCAGTTTAAGGGTAGAGTTAGGGACAGGTGTGTGTGTGTGGGTCAGTTTAAGGGTAGAGTTAGGGACAGGTGTGTGTGTGTGGGTCAATTTAACGGTAGGGTTAGGGACAGGTGTGTGTGTGTGGGTCAGTTTAACGGTAGAGTTAGGGACAGGTGTGTGTGTGTGGGTCAGTTTAACGGTAGGGTTAGGGACAGGTGTGTGTGTGTGGGTCAGTTTAAGGGTAGAGTTAGGGACAGGTGTGTGTGTGTGGGTCAGTTTAACGGTAGGGTTAGGGACAGGTGTGTGTGTGTGGGTCAGTTTAACGGTAGAGTTAGGGACAGGTGTGTGTGTGTGGGTCAGTTTAACGGTAGGGTTAGGGACAGGTGTGTGTGTGTGGGTCAGTTTAAGGGTAGAGTTAGGGACAGGTGTGTGTGTGTGGGTCAGTTTAACGGTAGGGTTAGGGACAGGTGTGTGTGTGTGGGTCAGTTTAAGGGTAGAGTTAGGGACAGGTGTGTGTGTGTGGGTCAGTTTAACGGTAGGGTTAGGGACAGGTGTGTGTGTGTGGGTCAGTTTAAGGGTAGAGTTAGGGACAGGTGTGTGTGTGTGGGTCAGTTTAACGGTAGGGTTAGGGACAGGTGTGTGTGTGTGGGTCAGTTTAACGGTAGGGTTAGGGACAGGTGTGTGTGTGTGGGTCAGTTTAACGGTAGGGTTAGGGACAGGTGTGTGTGTGTGGGTCAGTTTAACGGTAGAGTTAGGGACAGGTGTGTGTGTGTGGGTCAGTTTAACGGTAGGGTTAGGGACAGGTGTGTGTGTGTGGGTCAGTTTAACGGTAGGGTTAGGGACAGGTGTGTGTGTGTGGGTCAGTTTAACAGTAGGGTTAGGGACAGGTGTGTGTGTGTGGGTCAGTTTAACGGTAGAGTTAGGGACAGGTGTGTGTGTGTGGGTCAGTTTAACGGTAGAGTTAGGGACAGGTGTGTGTGTGTGGGTCAGTTTAACGGTAGAGTTAGGGACAGGTGTGTGTGTGTGGGTCAGTTTAACGGTAGGGTTAGGGACAGGTGTGTGTGTGTGGGTCAGTTTAACAGTAGGGTTAGGGACAGGTGTGTGTGTGTGGGTCAGTTTAACGGTAGAGTTAGGGACAGGTGTGTGTGTGTGGGTCAGTTTAACGGTAGAGTTAGGGACAGGTGTGTGTGTGTGGGTCAGTTTAACGGTAGGGTTAGGGACAGGTGTGTGTGTGTGGGTCAGTTTAACAGTAGGGTTAGGGACAGGTGTGTGTGTGTGGGTCAGTTTAACGGTAGAGTTAGGGACAGGTGTGTGTGTGTGGGTCAGTTTAACGGTAGAGTTAGGGACAGGTGTGTGTGTGTGGGTCAGTTTAACGGTAGGGTTAGGGACAGGTGTGTGTGTGTGGGTCAGTTTAACGGTAGGGTTAGGGACAGGTGTGTGTGTGTGGGTCAGTTTAACAGTAGGGTTAGGGACAGGTGTGTGTGTGTGGGTCAGTTTAACGGTAGAGTTAGGGACAGGTGTGTGTGTGTGGGTCAGTTTAACGGTAGAGTTAGGGACAGGTGTGTGTGTGTGGGTCAGTTTAACGGTAGAGTTAGGGACAGGTGTGTGTGTGTGGGTCAGTTTAACGGTAGAGTTAGGGACAGGTGTGTGTGTGTGGGTCAGTTTAACGGTAGGGTTAGGGACAGGTGTGTGTGTGTGTGTGTGTGTGGGTCAGTTTAACGGTAGGGTTAGGGACAGGTGTGTGTGTGTGGGTCAGTTTAACGGTAGGGTTAGGGACAGGTGTGTGTGTGTGGGTCAGTTTAACGGTAGGGTTAGGGACAGGTGTGTGTGTGTGGGTCAGTTTAACGGTAGGGTTAGGGACAGGTGTGTGTGTGTGGGTCAGTTTAACGGTAGGGTTAGGGACAGGTGTGTGTGTGTGGGTCAGTTTAACAGTAGGGTTAGGGACAGGTGTGTGTGTGTGGGTCAGTTTAACGGTAGAGTTAGGGACAGGTGTGTGTGTGTGGGTCAGTTTAACGGTAGAGTTAGGGACAGGTGTGTGTGTGTGGGTCAGTTTAACGGTAGGGTTAGGGACAGGTGTGTGTGTGTGGGTCAGTTTAACAGTAGGGTTAGGGACAGGTGTGTGTGTGTGGGTCAGTTTAACGGTAGAGTTAGGGACAGGTGTGTGTGTGTGGGTCAGTTTAACGGTAGAGTTAGGGACAGGTGTGTGTGTGTGGGTCAGTTTAACGGTAGGGTTAGGGACAGGTGTGTGTGTGTGGGTCAGTTTAACGGTAGGGTTAGGGACAGGTGTGTGTGTGTGGGTCAGTTTAACAGTAGGGTTAGGGACAGGTGTGTGTGTGTGGGTCAGTTTAACGGTAGAGTTAGGGACAGGTGTGTGTGTGTGGGTCAGTTTAACGGTAGAGTTAGGGACAGGTGTGTGTGTGTGGGTCAGTTTAACGGTAGAGTTAGGGACAGGTGTGTGTGTGTGGGTCAGTTTAACGGTAGAGTTAGGGACAGGTGTGTGTGTGTGGGTCAGTTTAACGGTAGGGTTAGGGACAGGTGTGTGTGTGTGTGTGTGTGTGGGTCAGTTTAACGGTAGGGTTAGGGACAGGTGTGTGTGTGTGGGTCAGTTTAACGGTAGGGTTAGGGACAGGTGTGTGTGTGTGGGTCAGTTTAACGGTAGGGTTAGGGACAGGTGTGTGTGTGTGGGTCAGTTTAACGGTAGAGTTAGGGACAGGTGTGTGTGTGTGGGTCAGTTTAACGGTAGGGTTAGGTGTAAGAGAAGTGCCAACTGTGTAATTACAAATATAACTACAGAAATTAATAACAGACGTAATTACATGCAGGTATTTTTTTAAATGTAAGTATAATGTAAAAACATGTATGAACACAATAAGTGCATTACATCAAATGATTAATTACAATGTTAGTACAGAGTAGTTAAGGCCACGTAATATGACGTGGGTCCGTATGTCCCTTTACTGTAATATAGGCACCGTTTTATAATCAGTGAGTTTCCAAATGTGAGGGAGGTTCAGGGGCATGATGAGAATGTATGTTTATGATGTATAAATGTGCATTTTAAGATGTTCTGAAGGCCAAAAAAATGTCTAAATGCAAAGTTTTTAATTTCAAAAGCATTTCTAAATTCAGTTCATATTTCTAAAAAACTAAATTCCAAGACAAAATAACAAAATGGTAAAAAAAACAAAAACAAAAACTCTTTGAGATAGTCTGCCACCATGCAAATTCAACATCCAAACTAATCTAAGTGGATTCAGGCCGATTTGCAAGCACGTTCGACCCGTTCATAATTACGAACATCATTTAAGCGTCAGAATCTCCCTGGGCTCATTTTTAGGGGGGACTCATGCAGTATTTCCCGAAATTGAGGGGGACATGTCCCGTCCGTCCACCGCGGTTCCTACGCCAATGGTTAGGGGTCAATTTGACCCGAATATTTTCAAAAGTAGCAAAATATTACACGATTTCATTGATTTATTTTTTTATATGACTTGTAGTGACAATCTGCAACAAACTTCATCTAAGCATAAAAATAATCTAACATTAACATATAAATATAACACTAAATATACAAATAAAATTAATGAATTAGGTCTTCTTTAATTCTATAAACTATATCACTGATCTGCCCACATTGTCTCTCTATGATAAATTAAAATAAGCTGATAACATCACTGTTTCCTCCAGAACGACTGTACAGCCAAATCTAATTCTGCTGCAGTATTGTCCTGTTTAACACTGAAGCTGCTCTGACACAATCGGCGCTGGAGAAGAGCGATAGAAATAAAGATGACTGACTGCATTAATCGTATATTTCCTTTTATTTGTGTATTTGTGTAAATAGCCTCATGTCTGGTTCTCAATCCCTGGTGAGGGTGAAATCGGTTTTCAGTACTGCAACAGACTTGTAACTGAGATCCCAAAACTAACAACCAAAAACAGAATTTGACAGAGTTTTTGACTGTGAAACTTAAATCTTTTAGGCACGCATTAGTAGCCGCTGTGAGGGACCAACGGGTGGAGACGGCATCTCGAAGGCACATCTGATGCCTGAGTGCTTTAATCAGGCTGGGATCCCTAATGAATGGAGGCTGAGAGTCTGCTGAGCACTGGAGGAAGAGGGAAGGCAATTTCTGGAAATGATTACTGACTCATTTCCTTGTTTATCGTGCCTTTGAAAGAGAGAGACCCCCACGACTACGCCCCCTTCTCGGCCTGCCACTCTTTTCTGGATCATTGTTGGCCCACTTTTGAACATCGGGCGCACTAGATCAAGCCTGCTCCTGCTTCTTTTCATGTCGGGGGCTGTCCCTTCTCCTGCCCTTGTTTTCCTCAAGTGGGAGAGCCAGCTTAGTCTGAAGTTAATGGCTGGAAATCTCCAACTAACCTCCCCAACAGCTGTCTCTTCAGGCTCCTTACGGTTCCTTCCTTTCTTACGAGCTCCCCCTTGTTGTTTTGTTTTCCCGTTCTCTCCTCCCCGAACCAATCAAAAGAAGGATGAAGGCAATAGGCCCGCTTGTTGATAAAACAACCACTCCAGCGAGTTTTTCAAAATTGGCTTTCTACAGACAAGTGGCTGGAGGCCGGAAGGGAGGTGAAGGACAAGGCTCTCTTGTTTTCATCCGAGTCTTGTTGAAAAGAAGAAAAGAGGAAGCCTGGGCCGTTGGACTTGTCTTTCATTTGGAGTCCACCCTCAAAAGGCAATTGGGGTCCCTGCGGAGCGAGCATTAATGACGTAAGAGCTCCGAATGCTAAACTTCACCTCGATGTGGCCTCATTCTACCGACCGAAAATGGGTTTGAAGAAGGAGAACGAGTTCAGGGATCACGACCTTCACCACAATCTGAGCAATGGACAAGTTTAACCCTTAAAAGTACACCTTGGGTCAATCGCTACCCTCCTCATCCTCATTCATTTTATTAAAGTTAGACATATATTTTCTTACTATTCCTCAATTAATCCATTTTAAACAATATAACAAGAAAAAAATAATACAATAATAATTGCATGCTTGTTTTCCCACTAGTTTTTTGTCAAAATTGTATAGGGTCGCTAACGACCCGAGGTGTGTAAGAGTACGTTTTTTTTTTTGGACAATTATAAATGAATCTATAATAAAAAAAATAGGTGCAAATCACCTTTATTCCACAAGGTGGCTGATACACAATGATGAACACTGGGTTGTTCCGCCTGACCCAAGATCTGAGTAACACAAAAACTACCTACTAGCTCTCGCCAGAGCTCGCCGCCCGCTCCCATTGAAAATGAATGACTTCCGGCCAGCTTGCCGCTCTCGCCGCCGGCGGTGTGAACGCACAGTAAGCCGCGTCATGCACGATACTATGCAAACGTATGGAAGAGATGCAAGCGGAAAAGTCAAACGGTCTGGTAATGTTTACTTTAAAACGAAAGTAGCGCAATGGAATTAAAAAATACATCCTGCATTGTCGCATTTAATTGCCCCTCTCCACGCAATTAAGGTGGCATTCATTGCTATATTAACATGTAAGCTTCCATTCTGTTTTCTTTCCAAATTACCACTGGACAGTAGAAAAGTGAAAATGCTCATCTAAAGTGAAAGTAATGTGAAGATCGCCACTGTCCCCGTCTCCCTCTCTCTCCTCGCACCAGGAGCCACGTCACTCACATCGATCTCTATGGCAACGGTGCTCAGGCACGCACACGCAGCGCATGCACGAAGCACGAAACACAGATCAGGACTTCACACACAGCGCATGCACGAAGCACGAAACACAGATCAGGACTTCACACACAGGCAAACACAACTCAGTTAATGCACGAAAGCGCGTTCCTATAGTCCAATAAAGTAGTGTAGTTACCGATATTTTTAGTGTAATGCTTTACTTTACTTCGTTACTCAAAAAAGTAATATCGTTACTGCAATTTGTTACTTTGTAACTCGTTACCCCCCACACTGATTATATATATTCATATATTTTATGATATTATTTCATTAATTACCGCCGAGTTATTGAACTCGATGCATGCGTGAGAATTTGACGATCCGCCGTTCATCACCCGGAAGAGGAGGAGCGAGACCGACACGGAAGACAAGAACTCGGCGGATATTTAGATTTTTTTTTAGCGCACAATAACTATTCTCGTGTGATTGTAAAGTGATTGTGCAGCCGCTGTAGTGAGATGGGCTGTGTGTCGATGTGTTTAGGGCCTTTATGGGTCTTGTGAGTGGGAATGGACTGAATGCCAATGGAGGCCTATCTGAAGCCTTTCTCAGCTTTACACTAAAATATCTTCATTTGTGTTCTGAAGATGAACGAAGGTCTGACGGGTGTCCAACCACATGAGGGAGAGGAGTTAATGACATCATTTAGGGTGAACTAACCCTTTAAGGGTTAAAGCCAAAGCGCACATATCCTTTAGCTTGAGCTTGTGTGGCGTTGATGACCTCTGCTCACTCCACCTGCTGTTTTTATTTTGTGGCATCTTTATGCCAGCGTGATTAATGGACCAGAATGCCCCTCCTGAGAGCAAACGCGACCTTCCATTCACACATCCAGCTTCCTGTTCATTTTTCCCCTACTGAGAAGCAAACAATTAACCAATCAGGCCACTCCCTCAAATGCTGTTCCTCCGCGCACTCCTTGAGGAACTGTGTGAGTGTCCCAGAATCCCCGGAGCTCATCCGAAGCCTGTGACAATCGCATCTCCAAAGCCGGTTGTTGTTTTTTTGCGACGTCAGACCTGTCAGCTTTTCACTTACAATTAATATCTGCCTGCTTCAAGCTCATCAGTTGTCACGAGTTTAGCACCCAGTCACACGAGCGGACAAATCAGGCTAAGGCAGAATGACACCGCTGGTGTGAAAGAAGATACTAATTCTGGATAATTAGCTGACAAGAGCATGAGAGAGAAAGGATGGAGGCGAGGAAGAAGGGAGGAGAGAGAAGTGCGTTGTAAGCGTTTCTGTCAACCTCTCTCTCTCTCTCTCTCTCTCTCTCTCTCTCTCTCTCTCTCTCTCTCTCTCTCTCTCTCTCTCTCTCTCTCTCTCTCTCTCTCTCTCTCTCTCTCTCTCTCTCTCTCTCTCTCTGACCTCTTTCCGGTCTTCTTTGTCCAAGGATCAAATCTTTCACAGTAGTAAAGCTTTATCAAGCTCAAACCAGGCCTGAGGTCATAATGCTGCCTTTATTAGAATAGCGATAAAAGATGACAACGGTATTTTTAGACTAATCTCCATGGCAGAAGATGCAGCGCGTCCCTATAAAGCACGGCTCTTGTGCTAATGGCTTTGGAGAAACTCAACATTTCGGACTGAAATGCATATGCTCCAAACCATGAGATCTAACAATGCATGTCAACATAAATCAATTAATATTGATGATGAAAAAACAGCAAAACAGCTTTCTGTCGGCACAGTCCTTGAGTGAATGGATTGAGCATTCACTGAAAAACTCCATTTCCATCTGAATGCAGCGGCTTCTGTTCTCAGCAGTCCCACTCAGAGTAACATGATCCAAGTGGCCAGTATGTACACAGCAATTAGTGCCATCCTTCTCTCTGAATTTCCCTAATGTGGCCTTTATATATGTGGAGCATCATCTGCACGCTACACAAAAAGACCAAAAAAATGCTTGTTTTTAACCCAAGCGTTGGGTAAATATGTGACAGAACACAATTGACCTATTTAACTTTTCTTTATTTAAAAAAAAGAATATATATATATATATATATTACTGATTTTATTTGATGTAATGGTTTATTTAAATGGTATTTATATTCTGTATCTTTTTTTTAATAAAATCATAACATTTTATGCAAGACATCAGGCGTTTCCGTCATGAAAAAAATACACTGGGATGTTACGCCTGACCCAGGATCTGAGTGACACATAAACTATCCAAACACTGGGTTGTTACGTCTGACCCAGGATCTGAGTGACACAAAAACTACCCAAACACTGGGTTGTTACGCCTGACCCAGGATCTGAGTGACACAAAAACTACCCAAACACTGGGTTGTTACGTCTGACCCAGGATCTGAGTGACACATAAACTATCCAAACACTGGGTTGTTACGTCTGACCCAGGATCTGAGTGACACATAAACTACCCAAACACTGGGTTGTTACGTCTGACCCAGGATCTGAGTGACACATAAACTACCCAAACACTGGGTTGTTACGTCTGACCCAGGATCTGAGTGACACATAAACTACCCAAACACTGGGTTGTTACGCCTGACCCAGGATCTGAGTAACACAAAAACTACCCAAACACTGGGTTGTCACGTCTGACCCGGGATCTGAGTGACACATAAACTATCCAAACACTGGGTTGTTACGTCTGACCCAGGATCTGAGTGACACAAAAACTACCCAAACACTGGGTTGTTACGCCTGACCCAGGATCTGAGTGACACAAAAACTACCCAAACACTGGGTTGTTACGTCTGACCCAGGATCTGAGTGACACAAAAACTACCCAAACACTGGGTTGTTACGTCTGACCCAGGATCTGAGTGACACAAAAACTACCCAAACACTGGGTTGTTACGCCTGACCCAGGATCTGAGTGACACAAAAACTACCCAAACACTGGGTTGTCACGTCTGACCCGGGATCTGAGTGACACATAAACTACCCAAACACTGGGTTGTCACGTCTGACCCGGGATCTGAGTGACACAAAAACTACCCAAACACTGGGTTGTTACGCCTGACCCAGGATCTGAGTGACACAAAAACTACCCAAACACTGGGTTGTTCCGCCTGACCCAGGATCTGAGTGACACAAAAACTACCCAAACACTGGGTTGTTACGCCTGACCCAGGATCTGAGTGACACAAAAACTACCCAAACACTGGGTTGTTACGCCTGACCCAGGATCTGAGTGACACAAAAACTACCCAAACACTGGGTTGTTCCGCCTGACCCAGGATCTGAGTGACACAAAAACTACCCAAACACTGGGTTGTTACGCCTGACCCAGGATCTGAGTGACACAAAAACTACCCAAACACTGGGTTGTTACGCCTGACCCAGGATCTGAGTGACACAAAAACTACCCAAACACTGGGTTGTTACGCCTGACCCAGGATCTGAGTGACACAAAAACTACCCAAACACTGGGTTGTTCCGCCTGACCCAGGATCTGAGTGACACAAAAACTACCCAAACACTGGGTTGTCACGTCTGACCCAGGATCTGAGTGACACATAAACTACCCAAACACTGGGTTGTCACGTCTGACCCAGGATCTGAGTGACACAAAAACTACCCAAACACTGGGTTGTTACGTCTGACCCAGGATCTGAGTGACACATAAACTACCCAAACACTGGGTTGTTACGTCTGACCCAGGATCTGAGTGACACATAAACTACCCAAACACTGGGTTGTTACGTCTGACCCAGGATCTGAGTGACACATAAACTACCCAAACACTGGGTTGTTACGCCTGACCCAGGATCTGAGTAACACAAAAACTACCCAAACACTGGGTTGTCACGTCTGACCCGGGATCTGAGTGACACATAAACTATCCAAACACTGGGTTGTTACGTCTGACCCAGGATCTGAGTGACACAAAAACTACCCAAACACTGGGTTGTTACGCCTGACCCAGGATCTGAGTGACACAAAAACTACCCAAACACTGGGTTGTTACGTCTGACCCAGGATCTGAGTGACACAAAAACTACCCAAACACTGGGTTGTTACGTCTGACCCAGGATCTGAGTGACACAAAAACTACCCAAACACTGGGTTGTTACGCCTGACCCAGGATCTGAGTGACACAAAAACTACCCAAACACTGGGTTGTCACGTCTGACCCGGGATCTGAGTGACACATAAACTACCCAAACACTGGGTTGTCACGTCTGACCCGGGATCTGAGTGACACAAAAACTACCCAAACACTGGGTTGTTACGCCTGACCCAGGATCTGAGTGACACAAAAACTACCCAAACACTGGGTTGTTCCGCCTGACCCAGGATCTGAGTGACACAAAAACTACCCAAACACTGGGTTGTTACGCCTGACCCAGGATCTGAGTGACACAAAAACTACCCAAACACTGGGTTGTTACGCCTGACCCAGGATCTGAGTGACACAAAAACTACCCAAACACTGGGTTGTTCCGCCTGACCCAGGATCTGAGTGACACAAAAACTACCCAAACACTGGGTTGTTACGCCTGACCCAGGATCTGAGTGACACAAAAACTACCCAAACACTGGGTTGTTACGCCTGACCCAGGATCTGAGTGACACAAAAACTACCCAAACACTGGGTTGTTACGCCTGACCCAGGATCTGAGTGACACAAAAACTACCCAAACACTGGGTTGTTCCGCCTGACCCAGGATCTGAGTGACACAAAAACTACCCAAACACTGGGTTGTCACGTCTGACCCAGGATCTGAGTGACACATAAACTACCCAAACACTGGGTTGTCACGTCTGACCCAGGATCTGAGTGACACAAAAACTACCCAAACACTGGGTTGTTACGTCTGACCCAGGATCTGAGTGACACATAAACTACCCAAACACTGGGTTGTTACGTCTGACCCAGGATCTGAGTGACACATAAACTACCCAAACACTGGGTTGTTACGTCTGACCCAGGATCTGAGTGACACATAAACTACCCAAACACTGGGTTGTTACGTCTGACCCAGGATCTGAGTGACACATAAACTACCCAAACACTGGGTTGTTACGTCTGACCCAGGATCTGAGTGACACATAAACTATCCAAACACTGGGTTGTTACGTCTGACCCAGGATCTGAGTGACACGAAAACTACCCAAACACTGGGTCGTTACGCCTGACCCAGGATCTGAGTGACACGAAAACTACCCAAACACTGGGTCGTTACGTCTGACCCAGGATCTGAGTGACACGAAAACTACCCAAACACTGGGTTGTTACGTCTGACCCAGGATCTGAGTGACACGAAAACTACCCAAACACTGGGTTGTTCCGCCTGACCCAGGATCTGAGTGACACAAAAACTACCCAAACACTGGGTTGTTACGCCTGACCCAGGATCTGAGTGACACAAAAACTACCCAAACACTGGGTTGTCACGTCTGACCCGGGATCTGAGTGACACATAAACTATCCAAACACTGGGTTGTTACGCCTGACCCAGGATCTGAGTGACACAAAAACTACCCAAACACTGGGTTGTCACGTCTGACCCGGGATCTGAGTGACACATAAACTATCCAAACACTGGGTTGTTACGTCTGACCCAGGATCTGAGTGACACAAAAACTACCCAAACACTGGGTTGTTACGCCTGACCCAGGATCTGAGTGACACAAAAACTACCCAAACACTGGGTTGTTACGTCTGACCCAGGATCTGAGTGACACAAAAACTACCCAAACACTGGGTTGTTACGTCTGACCCAGGATCTGAGTGACACAAAAACTACCCAAACACTGGGTTGTTACGCCTGACCCAGGATCTGAGTGACACAAAAACTACCCAAACACTGGGTTGTCACGTCTGACCCGGGATCTGAGTGACACATAAACTACCCAAACACTGGGTTGTCACGTCTGACCCGGGATCTGAGTGACACAAAAACTACCCAAACACTGGGTTGTTCCGCCTGACCCAGGATCTGAGTGACACAAAAACTACCCAAACACTGGGTTGTTACGCCTGACCCAGGATCTGAGTGACACAAAAACTACCCAAACACTGGGTTGTTACGCCTGACCCAGGATCTGAGTGACACAAAAACTACCCAAACACTGGGTTGTTCCGCCTGACCCAGGATCTGAGTGACACAAAAACTACCCAAACACTGGGTTGTTACGCCTGACCCAGGATCTGAGTGACACAAAAACTACCCAAACACTGGGTTGTTACGCCTGACCCAGGATCTGAGTGACACAAAAACTACCCAAACACTGGGTTGTTACGCCTGACCCAGGATCTGAGTGACACAAAAACTACCCAAACACTGGGTTGTTCCGCCTGACCCAGGATCTGAGTGACACAAAAACTACCCAAACACTGGGTTGTCACGTCTGACCCAGGATCTGAGTGACACATAAACTACCCAAACACTGGGTTGTCACGTCTGACCCAGGATCTGAGTGACACAAAAACTACCCAAACACTGGGTTGTTACGTCTGACCCAGGATCTGAGTGACACATAAACTACCCAAACACTGGGTTGTTACGTCTGACCCAGGATCTGAGTGACACATAAACTACCCAAACACTGGGTTGTTACGTCTGACCCAGGATCTGAGTGACACATAAACTACCCAAACACTGGGTTGTTACGTCTGACCCAGGATCTGAGTGACACATAAACTACCCAAACACTGGGTTGTTACGTCTGACCCAGGATCTGAGTGACACATAAACTATCCAAACACTGGGTTGTTACGTCTGACCCAGGATCTGAGTGACACGAAAACTACCCAAACACTGGGTCGTTACGCCTGACCCAGGATCTGAGTGACACGAAAACTACCCAAACACTGGGTCGTTACGTCTGACCCAGGATCTGAGTGACACGAAAACTACCCAAACACTGGGTTGTTACGTCTGACCCAGGATCTGAGTGACACATAAACTATCCAAACACTGGGTTGTTACGTCTGACCCAGGATCTGAGTGACACATAAACTACCCAAACACTGGGTTGTTACGTCTGACCCAGGATCTGAGTGACACATAAACTACCCAAACACTGGGTTGTCACGTCTGACCCGGGATCTGAGTGACACATAAACTATCCAAACACTGGGTTGTTACGCCTGACCCAGGATCTGAGTGACACAAAAACTACCCAAACACTGGGTTGTTACGTCTGACCCAGGATCTGAGTGACACATAAACTACCCAAACACTGGGTTGTTACGTCTGACCCAGGATCTGAGTGACACATAAACTATCCAAACACTGGGTTGTTACGTCTGACCCAGGATCTGAGTGACACATAAACTACCCAAACACTGGGTTGTTACGTCTGACCCAGGATCTGAGTGACACAAAAACTACCCAAACACTGGGTTGTTACGTCTGACCCAGGATCTGAGTGACACAAAAACTACCCAAACACTGGGTTGTTACGCCTGACCCAGGATCTGAGTGACACAAAAACTACCCAAACACTGGGTTGTCACGTCTGACCCGGGATCTGAGTGACACATAAACTACCCAAACACTGGGTTGTCACGTCTGACCCGGGATCTGAGTGACACAAAAACTACCCAAACACTGGGTTGTTCCGCCTGACCCAGGATCTGAGTGACACAAAAACTACCCAAACACTGGGTTGTTACGCCTGACCCAGGATCTGAGTGACACAAAAACTACCCAAACCCTGGGTTGTTACGCCTGACCCAGGATCTGAGTGACACAAAAACTACCCAAACACTGGGTTGTTACGCCTGACCCAGGATCTGAGTGACACAAAAACTACCCAAACACTGGGTTGTTACGCCTGACCCAGGATCTGAGTGACACAAAAACTACCCAAACACTGGGTTGTTACGCCTGACCCAGGATCTGAGTGACACAAAAACTACCCAAACACTGGGTTGTTACGCCTGACCCAGGATCTGAGTGACACAAAAACTACCCAAACACTGGGTTGTTCCGCCTGACCCAGGATCTGAGTGACACAAAAACTACCCAAACACTGGGTTGTCACGTCTGACCCAGGATCTGAGTGACACATAAACTACCCAAACACTGGGTTGTCACGTCTGACCCAGGATCTGAGTGACACATAAACTATCCAAACACTGGGTTGTTACGTCTGACCCAGGATCTGAGTGACACATAAACTACCCAAACACTGGGTTGTTACGTCTGACCCAGGATCTGAGTGACACATAAACTACCCAAACACTGGGTTGTTACGTCTGACCCAGGATCTGAGTGACACATAAACTACCCAAACACTGGGTTGTTACGTCTGACCCAGGATCTGAGTGACACATAAACTACCCAAACACTGGGTTGTTACGTCTGACCCAGGATCTGAGTGACACATAAACTACCCAAACACTGGGTTGTTACGTCTGACCCAGGATCTGAGTGACACATAAACTATCCAAACACTGGGTTGTTACGTCTGACCCAGGATCTGAGTGACACATAAACTACCCAAACACTGGGTTGTTACGTCTGACCCAGGATCTGAGTGACACGAAAACTACCCAAACACTGGGTCGTTACGTCTGACCCAGGATCTGAGTGACACGAAAACTACCCAAACACTGGGTTGTTACGTCTGACCCAGGATCTGAGTGACACGAAAACTACCCAAACACTGGGTTGTTCCGCCTGACCCAGGATCTGAGTGACACAAAAACTACCCAAACACTGGGTTGTTACGCCTGACCCAGGATCTGAGTGACACAAAAACTACCCAAACACTGGGTTGTTACGCCTGACCCAGGATCTGAGTGACATAAAAAACTACCCAAACACTGGGTTGTTCCGCCTGACCCAGGATCTGAGTGACACAAAAACTACCCAAACACTGGGTTGTTACTCCTGACCCAGGATCTGAGTGACACAAAAACTACCCAAACACTGGGTTGTTACTCCTGACCCAGGATCTGAGTGACACAAAAACTACCCAAACACTGGGTTGTTACGCCTGACCCAGGATCTGAGTGACACAAAAACTACCCAAACACTGGGTTGTTCCGCCTGACCCAGGATCTGAGTGACACAAAAACTACCCAAACACTGGGTTGTTACGCCTGACCCAGGATCTGAGTGACACAAAAACTACCCAAACACTGGGTTGTTACGCCTGACCCAGGATCTGAGTGACACATAAACTACCCAAACACTGGGTCGTTCCGCCTGACCCAGGATCTGAGTGACACAAAAACTACCCAAACACTGGGTCGTTACGCCTGACCCAGGATCTGAGTGACACATAAACTACCCAAACACTGGGTTGTTACTCCTGACCCAGGATCTGAGTGACACAAAAACTACCCAAACACTGGGTTGTTACGCCTGACCCAGGATCTGAGTGACACAAAAACTACCCAAACACTGGGTTGTTCCGCCTGACCCAGGATCTGAGTGACACAAAAACTACCCAAACACTGGGTCGTTACGCCTGACCCAGGATCTGAGTGACACATAAACTATCCAAACACTGGGTCGTTACGCCTGACCCAGGATCTGAGTGACACATAAACTACCCAAACACTGGGTCGTTCCGCCTGACCCAGGATCTGAGTGACACAAAAACTACCCAAACACTGGGTCGTTACGCCTGACCCAGGATCTGAGTGACACATAAACTACCCAAACACTGGGTCGTTACGCCTGACCCAGGATCTGAGTGACACATAAACTACCCAAACACTGGGTCGTTACGCCTGACCCAGGATCTGAGTGACACAAAAACTACCCAAACACTGGGTTGTTACGCCTGACCCAGGATCTGAGTGACACAAAAACTACCCAAACACTGGGTTGTTACGTCTGACCCAGGATCTGAGTGACACAAAAACTACCCAAACACTGGGTTGTTACGCCTGACCCAGGATCTGAGTGACACAAAAACTACCCAAACACTGGGTTGTTACGTCTGACCCAGGATCTGAGTGACACAAAAACTACCCAAACACTGGGTTGTTACGCCTGACCCAGGATCTGAGTAACACAAAAGCTACCCAAACACTGGGTTGTTACGTCTGACCCAGGATCTGAGTAACACAAAAACTACCCAAACACTGGGTTGTTACGTCTGACCCAGGATCTGAGTAACACAAAAACTACCCAAACACTGGGTTGTTACGTCTGACCCGGGATCTGAGTAACACAAAAACTACCCAAACACTGGGTTGTTACGCCTGACCCAGGATCTGAGTAACACAAAAACTACCCAAACACTGGGTTGTTACGCCTGACCCAGGATCTGAGTAACACAAAAGCTAGCCAAACACTGGGTTGTTACGTCTGACCCAGGATCTGAGTGACACAAAAACTACCCAAACACTGGGTTGTTACGTCTGACCCGGGATCTGAGTGACACAAAAACTACCCAAACACTGGGTTGTTACGTCTGACCCGGGATCTGAGTAACACAAAAACTACCCAAACACTGGGTTGTTACGCCTGACCCAGGATCTGAGTAACACAAAAACTACCCAAACACTGGGTTGTTACGCCTGACCCAGGATCTGAGTAACACAAAAACTACCCAAACGCCTGACCCAGGATCTGAGTAACACAAAAACTACCCAAACACTGGGTTGTTACGCCTGACCCAGGATCTGAGTAACACAAAAGCTACCCAAACACTGGGTTGTTACGTCTGACCCAGGATCTGAGTAACACAAAAACTACCCAAACACTGGGTTGTTACATCTGACCCAGGATCTGAGTAACACAAAAACTACCCAAACACTGGGTTGTTACGTCTGACCCGGGATCTGAGTAACACGAAAACTACCCAAACACTGGGTTGTTACGTCTGACCCAGGATCTGAGTAACACGAAAACTACCCAAACACTGGGTTGTTACGTCTGACCCAGGATCTGAGTGACACAAAAACTACCCAAAAACTGGGTTGTTACGTCTGACCCAGGATCTGAGTGACACGAAAACTACCCAAACACTGGGTTGTTACGTTTGACCCAGGATCTGAGTAACACAAAAACTACCCAAACACTGGGTTGTTACGTCTGAGCCGGGATCTGAGTAACACAAAAACTACCCAAACACTGGGTTGTTACGCCTGACCCAGGATCTGAGTGACACGAAAACTACCCAAACACTGGGTTGTTACGCCTGACCCAGGATCTGAGTAACACAAAAACTACCCAAACACTGGGTTGTCACGTCTGACCCAGGATCTGAGTAACACAAAAACTACCCAAACACTGGGTTGTTACGCCTGACCCAGGATCTGAGTAACACAAAAACTACCCAAACACTGGGTTGTTACGCCTGACCCAGGATCTGAGTAACACAAAAGCTACCCAAACACTGGGTTGTTACGTCTGACCCAGGATCTGAGTAACACAAAAACTACCCAAACACTGGGTTGTTACGCCTGACCCAGGATCTGAGTAACACGAAAACTACCCAAACACTGGGTTGTTACGCCTGACCCAGGATCTGAGTAACACGAAAACTACCCAAACACTGGGTTGTTACGCCTGACCCAGGATCTGAGTAACACGAAAACTACCCAAACACTGGGTTGTTACGCCTGACCCAGGATCTGAGTAACACGAAAACTACCCAAACACTGGGTTGTTACATCTGACCCAGGATCTGAGTGACACGAAAACTACCCAAACACTGGGTTGTTACGTCTGACCCAGGATCTGAGTAACACAAAAACTACCCAAACACTGGGTTGTTACGTCTGACCCAGGATCTGAGTGACACGAAAACTACCCAAACACTGGGTTGTTACGCCTGACCCAGGATCTGAGTAACACAAAAACTACCCAAACACTGGGTTGTCACGTCTGACCCAGGATCTGAGTAACACAAAAACTACCCAAACACTGGGTTGTTACGCCTGACCCAGGATCTGAGTAACACAAAAACTACCCAAACACTGGGTTGTTACGCCTGACCCAGGATCTGAGTAACACAAAAACTACCCAAACACTGGGTTGTTACGCCTGACCCAGGATCTGAGTGACACAAACACTGATAAATTAATCCATAATTTGACCCCCCGGCAGGATGTTTTATAGTGTGTATTGGTGGAGTGGTCAACTCTCAGATGAGAACTTCCAGCAGATTTGCGTGTCATGAGCTGTGTGGAATAATAATAATGGCCCATATCTGAGACAGAGCTGTAAAATATCCCATCGCTGTCATGATCAGCGTGACGGCTGTACGTCACAGAGTTTGGGGCATATTAGCAGATCATTATCACCATGTCTGCTTCATCAGGAGGAGATTAGAGGACATTCTCTGCAGCGAAAGCTCAGATGAACACACCTGGAGAAGAGCTGGATGTGCACAGACGATATTAATGGCATGAAGGAGTTATTGTTATGGTGCGGTGACATCCAGAGCACAATAGTTCAAAGCCAGACCTAAGGCAGGGTCAGCTCAAGGTCAGCTTTGAAGTTCACAGCCAACAGTGTAGAGCAGACGAAACACGGCAAACAAACAGGCATGAGCGCTAGTGCCACAGTCACAGGAAGGCTGCGACACTCACTCTATAATTAGTCAGATGTTACGAGCTCTGAGTTTGGCCCAGAATTACACTCGGAGCCAAGAGGCCAGCGGGCACGAGGAAGCACAGGCTTTGTTTAAAGCCGGCTGACATGAAAACACACTTGAAGGAGGAGAGACGCATTCCGTGACTAATCCAGAGTGACGTTTGGGATGTCAGAATTATCACATCAGCCTGTGGGTTTTGGTGTCCATTAAAAAAAAATAAAACGACCGTTGAAGTAGTTACACCTCGACATGTGATCATTTATACACACTGAAGGAAAGGACTTGTTGAATTTACTTAATAAATGTGTGTTCATTGGTTGCACACAACTATAGTGAGCACATTTTACAAATAACAATTTAGTTATAAGAACAAAACATTAAAGTAAAGCTGGCACAATTTCTATACCATTTGTATTTGTCACTGTTATATAATATTTATGTGTGCCGTTTACTTAATTACGTTACATTTATGAAAGTTTATTATGTGAGGTGAACACTGTTATCAGTTTAATTTGCCTTTAAAAAATATAAATAACAACAAGCATATTTTTAAAAATAAAATGCAAAATTAACTCATTGGACAAACTAAAAATATTGAATTGAGAGCAGGGATTCCATCTGACACACACACACACGCACACACACACACACACACACACACACACACACACACACACACACACACACACACACACACACACACACTCACTCACACTCACACACACACACACACACACACACACACACACACACACACACACACACACACACACACACACACACACACACACACACACACACACACACTCTAAATGTCCAGCATAACTGAACATTAAACACTAACATAAACTCATAACATCTTTCCTGAAAAACACATGAAATATCCCTTTAGTCCACACACTAGGCGTTTCTCAGTGTCACGTCATCGACATCCGACGAAGGACTGTTCCAATGTTAAGAATCCTCGGAGTCCTTCGTTCGAAAAATATGTCATATACAGGAAAGGATGCATATGAGTAGCCTTCGCGCTCTTCGCGTTCTCAAATCACCCACAATCCTCTGCGCAGGTTTGCTTGTAGATGGGAAGGAAGGAGGCGGGAACCGGCGAACCTTCAACAACTTTATAATAAATAATAAACAAAATGTAAGTAACGCGGGCGACTGCCCGTACACACATAATAGAACATAAACAAACCATAACATAAAGTCCAGGCCTAGTCCTCTCTCGTCTTCCACATCCTCCAGTTATACTCCCGTCACTGCCGTGAGCCGAGACCGGTGCGGCGATCAGCTGCCGCTCATCATCACTCCACCGGCCCTCATCTCTGCTGGCCACAATGCTTTTATTTACGTTGCCAAACATTTGTTATAACCGTAGTAAATATAAGTAAAGTTTAACGTTTAAATGCCGGTACAAATTACTACTGTATTGATATAAAAAAATTACAAATACAAATTTCACTGACGTAATGGCGTGCACTCGCTAGCCTGTTCCATTTACGTGTTCTCCGAATGCTAAAGAGGAGCTAGCCTAGCCTCTGAAGGAAGTGACGCGGAAGAATCCGTCCTTCAAAGGAAGCATCCTTGACATTGAGAAACACCTATTATCTCTCCTAGCGCCGACCCTTGCAAAGCATGCTGGGAACTACAGATCCTCTGCCGTTAGTTATGACAGCACTAATATCTCATGTAGTTTTAACGCAAATTAATGAAGTAAACTTCAGGTTTAAATACATTAGGCTGATTGAACACATTTCGGCACAACTTTATTTAATTAGGTAAAGTGAACATCATTTAAATGTCTTCTCTATGAAGGGCCTGAATCATGTTTTTGAGTGATGTGTTTACACCCTTAAAAATAAAAGTGCTGGAAGAACCAAAAATGAGTTTTCACAGCGATGCCACAGAAGAGCCGTGTTTGGTTCCCAAAAGAGCCGTTGTGTGAATGAACCATTTTTTCTACCCATGTTGTAGTCTAAAGCAGTGGATCTCTACCTTTTTCTTGTGAATGATGTTTTTCTGCCAAGTATTCCCTGACCAGCGCAAAGCATTTTTGTTAAAAAAAAAATAAATGAAACGAGCATCAACCATTGGTCTAAAGAACCTTTAATGGAACTCTGCACTGTAAAACATATTAAAAAAATAAGTGCATTACAATTTTGAGTGAATACAATGAACATTTTTTAGGAATCGACAACCTTTATTAAAATATTATTACAAGATTTTGTGGTAACACTTTATAATAATGGTCATTCGTTAACACAAACTAATAATGAGCTGCCCTTATAAAGCATTTAATTATCTTTGTTAATGTTAATTTCAACATTTACTAATGCATTATTAACATCTTGTCTCGTTTCCAGTCCAAATATCTAAATATTCTTAAATCAAGATGCATTTTAAAATGACAAGATATTTTGGTACCACTTTATTTAAGGTTGAGTTATTAACTATTAACTAGTGTCTTATGATCAGGCATATTCCTATGATATTGTCTGTTTATGAGCACTTCTAAAGCTCATATTAATGCCTTATTCTGCATGAGCTTATTCTCCATCCCTTAATCCGACCCAATACCTAAACTTAAACGCTACAAAACTACCTTACTAACTATTAATAAGCAGTACATTAGGAGATTATTGAGGAACAAGTCAGAGTTAATAGAGAATACGTGTTCACTATACTAAACTGTTACCATTTTTTCTTGTTTTGTTTATAATAAAATCTAAATGAAGTGAGTTTTTGCTTAAACAGGTAAAATGATCTGCCAATGGGGTGAGAAAAATAATCTGATTTCTGATTGAAATCGTGTTTCTCGTTTCCGAACAGAAATAAGATTATTTGTCTTATTAAGAAGAGGATATTTCGCAGTGTAAGTGTGTGTTTTTGTGATGACGCAACGAAACAGGCCAGTTCATCACGGATACAGTAATATTTGGAGTTTCTGTTTATCAAACCAATTTCCTTCATTTTATCAACTCAAAATTTTAATTTCAATGAACTTAAAATGTTAAGGTTCCTTACTTTTTAAATATGTGCCAAAGAAACCTTTATTTTACGAGTGTAGATGCCCTAGGAGGCTCTTTCTGAGTTTTTACTTGGACAGACATGCCAGATTTTCGGCATCCAAGCATGCGCGGCGTTTCTGTCAGGATGGCCACGTGTATGAAGCGATCCATTCGAGGCCTGATTAGAGGAGTTAACCCGACAGTTGAGCCCATTCCACCAATCTGGGCCGGGGGTCAGGGGTCAGAACACACCGGCTCCAAGACAGCGGAGGCCCTACATATTTGAAATGATATCCATTACTGTTTGTGACAGGCCTTCCAGAACGCACGCTTTGATGCTCTCTCAGACTGACAAGCTGAGTCCGCTGACACTGATGGCTTTGGGCACAAATCAGAGGCGGTTTCTGCATCCCATGTTTTAGTGCCCCTCTTGTGTCGAGGCGTGAATGGGACGCAGCCAAAAGAACGCATTAGAAGCCTAAATCTCCATGCTCTCCACACTCTTCTATCACTCCTGTGCTCAGACGAGAGTTATCTCTAAAGGTCATTGAAGAGACAGGAGGAAGAGCGGCTGAAGGCCATGCGCATTACAGAACAAAAGAAGCTCTTTGCGCTGGGATTCCCGCTGAACACTAATGTATTCTGGGAGGATGTGAGGGCGAATTGCACTCGGTACGAGCCATATTGTCGATTGTGAATATGGAAGAGTGCGAGACAAACTGGCCACGCCTACAGAATTACATGTGGACCACAAAACAGTCATAACGGTCAATAATTATACAAAAAGAGATTTATACATCATATGAAAGCTGAGTAAATCATCTTTCCATTAATGTGTGGTTTATTAGGACAATATTTGGGTGATCTGAGGGTGCAAAAAAATCTAAATATTGAGAAAATCTCCTTTAAAATTGTCCTCAGCAATGCATATTAATACTAATAATACAGGGAGTGCAGAATTATTAGGCAAATGAGTATTTTGACCACATCATCCTCGTTATGCATGTTGTCTTACTCCAAGCTGTATAGGCTGGAAAGCCTACTACCAATTAAGCATATTAGGTGATGTGCATCTCTGTAATGAGAAGGGGTGTGGTCTAATGACATCAACACCCTATATCAGGTGTGCATAATTATTAGGCAACTTCCTTTCCTTTGGCAAAATGGGTCAAAAGAAGGACTTGACAGGCTCAGAAAAGTCAAAAATAGTAAGATATATTGCAGAGGGATGCAGCAGTCTTAAAATAGCCAAGCTTCTGAAGCGTGATCATCGAACAATCAAGCGTTTCATTCAAAATAGTCAACAGGGTCGCAAGAAGCGTGTGGAAAAACCAAGGCGCAAAATAACTGCCCGTGAACTGAGAAAAGTCAAGCGTGCAGCTGCCAAGATGCCACTTGCCACCAGTTTGGCCATATTTCAGAGCTGCAACATCACTGGAGTGCCCAAAAGCACAAGGTGTGCAATACTCAGAGACATGGCCAAGGTAAGAAAGGCAGAAAGTCGACCACCACTGAACAAGACACACAAGCTGAAACGTCAAGACTGGGCCAAGAAATATCTCAAGACTGATTTTTCTACGGTTTTATGGACTGATGAAATGAGAGTGAGTCTTGATGGGCCAGATGGATGGGCCCGTGGCTGGATTGGTAAAGGGCAGAGAGCTCCAGTCCGACTCAGACGCCAGCAAGGTGGAGGTGGAGTACTGGTTTGGGCTGGTATCATCAAAGATGAGCTTGTGGGGCCTTTTCGGGTTGAGGATGGAGTCAAGCTCAACTCCCAGTCCTACTGCCAGTTTCTGGAAGACACCTTCTTCAAGCAGTGGTACAGGAAGAAGTCTGCATCCTTCAAGAAAAACATGATTTTCATGCAGGACAATGCTCCATCACACGCGTCCAAGTACTCCACAGCGTGGCTGGCAAGAAAGGGTATAAAAGAAGAAAATCTAATGATATGGCCTCCTTGTTCACCTGATCTGAACCCCATTGAGAACCTGTGGTCCATCATCAAATGTGCGATTTACAAGGAGGGAAAACAGTCCACCTCTCTGAACAGTGTCTGGGAGGCTGTGGTTGCTGCCGCACGCAATGTTGATGGTGAACAGATCAAAACACTGACAGAATCCATGGATGGCAGGCTTTTGAGTGTCCTTGCAAAGAAAGGTGGCTATATTGGTCACTGATTTGTTTTTGTTTGGTTTTTGAATGTCAGAAATGTATATTTGTGAATGTTGAGATGTTATATTGGTTTCACTGGTAAAAATAAATCATTGAAATGGGTATAAATTAGTTTTTTGTTAAGTTGCCTAATAATTATGCACAGTAATAGTCACCTGCACACACAGATATCCCCCTAAAATAATAATAAAATTAATCCTCAAAAATACAACTTGCCTAATAATTCTGCACTCCCTGTAAATTTATGATCTATTACCGGGAGAATATTTACTAAATATCGTCATGGAACATGATCTTAATATCCAAATGATTTTTGCCATTTTTTTTTTTTATCTCACATTTGATTTTGTGAACAGAAGATACGCGACTCGTGCAATAATCAAAGTCATTGAATGATGTGCTTTTTATCATTTTTATATACTACGTATAAATTACATTTAATTATCAGTAAATAAATCTTAAACTTATTTCAGTTTATTGCCATTTTCATTTAGTTTAACTAATATTTATATATTTTTTAAACTTTATGTCAATGAACAGAAATGTTTTTAATAATTGTTCCGTGAAATATGGCCAGTGTTACCGCAGTTACTTTGAAACAGTAATCTGATTACTGATTACTCCTTTAAAAAGTAACTCAGTTACTTTACAGATTACTTGATTTTAAAAGTAACTAAGTAAGATTACGAGTTACTTTATTAGTTTCATTCAGCAGTTTCCGACAACACCGCCGCCGCCTCCGCACAGAAATGATGACCGCTTTTGTCAACACACACTTTATTAGAAGTGCATTTTAACCGTAACGCCACACTGAATCTCCTGACTAGAGCCTGCATTTATTCCCCTTTTTTATGCCCCTAGGGCCACGCTTCGGGACAATTTTCACGTCATACCTAAAGGCAGGGCTTTTTTTTAGTACATACTAACACCACTTGACATGAACGTCGACGGACAAACACTGAGGGGAAACTGAGAACTAAATACACAGAGCTAACCAGGTGATTAACAACACACAGGTGATGGACTTTACTCATTAGGAGGACTGCGGAGAAACTGCTGCGTTCCAATTCGCCTACTTATACTACGTCCTAAAAGTATGAAAAAAAAAAGAAAAGGTATACACTTTTGAGTGTGTAGCAGAAGAGTATGCACGCTTCGGGACTACTTCGCCATCTTTAACGGACTCTGTCGCTTAGTTACGAGCATCCCGTCACCGTTTATCTGACCTGACAATCATCGTCAGAATCATCAGCTCAAACCCTCCACATTCAGATTAATCTCCTGCCGTATCGGAGAGAAGTGTAGCCACTCGTTGATCTGCCGTGTGTGTGTGTGTGTCTTTAATGCAGAGACTCTCCTCGTGTGTTTGCAGTTTAAAAATAATGATGCATTTAAAAGTTAATGGCCAAACGTGTCATTACAAAAGTGCTCAATGCTGCTGCCGGTGAGATATAATGTGGACAACACTGAATAAATATCTTTAGTCGGGTTAAATACTGATAACTGATCACTCAAACCCCTTTATCTAAACCTCTCTATAACCGTCGGACTCGCACATCCGCCATGTTTGTAGTTTGTAACACTTTTTATCTGCGCTTGTAGTTCTAATCGAATCCTCGTCCAACTCGCAGTGGGTTGTGGGTAATATCAGCCGTTAGAGCGCCCATCGATCCGCACTTCGAATTCGGACCGGAAATAGTAAACCATCCGGGAATTGGGACGCAGGGTGGGTCACGGGGCTGAACTCAAAACACACCGAACACAGCAGACAGGTATACATGTAACAACGCCAGTCATACGTCACGAGACACGAAACACGACACACACAACGAACACAGCAGACAGGTATACATGTAACAACGCCAGTCATACGTCACGAGACACGAAACACGACACACACAACGAACACAGCAGACAGGTATACATGTAACAACGCCAGTCATACGTCACGAAACACGACACACGACACACACAACGAACACAGCAGACAGGTATACATGTAACAACGCCAGTCATACGTCACGAGACACGACACACAACACACACAACGAACACAGCAGACAGGTATACATGTAACAACGCCAGTCATACGTCACGAAACACGACACACGACACACACAACGAACACAGCAGACAGGTATACATGTAACAACGCCAGTCATACGTCACGACACACGGCGCTGTCATTATTTTTACTCCCCCTAGAGGGCGCATGACTTTAAAACGGAAATAAAGATCGTAATAAGGTGCTTGAAAAACGACCTATAGAGTCGCATTTATTTATTTATTTATTTTGGTGGACAGATTTTTGGCATAAAAGAAAAATGGATAATTTTGACCCACACAATGACTATTGCCACAGATACACTCTAAAAATGCTGGGTTAAAAACAACCCAAGTTGGGTTGAAAACGGACAAACCCATAAATTAAGATGTTTGAACCCAGCATTATTAGAGTGTATACCTGTGAGACGCATGACCGG
Organism: Pseudorasbora parva; assembly: GCF_024679245.1. Taxonomy (NCBI): domain Eukaryota; kingdom Metazoa; phylum Chordata; class Actinopteri; order Cypriniformes; family Gobionidae; genus Pseudorasbora; species Pseudorasbora parva. The sequence continues at coordinate 483,987 of NC_090174.1, forward strand.
TCACAGGTGATTACATTATCATTTTTGATTAAGTATGCCTGATTATTCCACATGTAGACATTTTCCCATCTTAAACTACAATCGACTTGCATCACAAATGTATTATTTGCTTCTACGTTGGTGGCATGGGTGGGTTTAATGTGTCATTACAGATTTAATGACAGAAGTTAATTGCAGATATAAGTGCAATGTAAAAAATAATAATAATAGTTACTTCTGATGTAACTGCATTAAATGCAACAATTCTATATAAAAACAGTGGATTTAACACCCGAATTTGATGTAAAATATATGATTTTAAATACGTTAACCAGTGCAATGTTATGTTATTTATTTGAAAGAATTTAAAGAGCAGTTTCCTGTCAGTCCTTGTGTTGTTCATCTGATTTGGGACAAGTAAATGATAAGTCATGCAATATTATTTAGAGGCAGTATTAGTACATTAATCGGTTACACTTCATAAGCTGTCAGTGTACTCACTATACGGTTACGGTTAGTTGCATGTAATTATGCATATGTAATAATACATGATTTAAAGTGTTACCCAAATGCTTAGTAACTTATTTTTAGTAGCTAACCCAACTCTGTATATTTATGCAGCTATAAATTAAAAGCTGAATGTTGACCTGTGTGATTTCAGCATCTCTCCACACTGCAAAAAAAGGCTCTTCTTATTTAGTATTTTGGGGTGAGAAAAATAATCTTAGTTCTGATCAGAAACAAGAAACAAGATTTCAAACAGAAATCAGATTATTTTTCTCACCCCATTGGCAGATCATTTTGCCTGTTTTAAGCAAAAACTCATTTCATTTTTATAATTTTTCCCAGAAAACAAGAACAAGATGTCGTTTTACTGATCTAGTAAATGCATCTTGATTTAAGAACTGTTAGATATTTAGTCTGGAAACGAGACACAAATACTGCGTAAGAAATTCTCAATGGCATGTTTAGTGGCAGTGGAGATGCTCGTCCGCGCTGATGATTGACAGCTCCTCCCATCCAATCCCGCGCTCGCTCCCCGTTGGACGTGAACGGTTGTGGCAAGCGGACACGCGCGGCACCAGCGCGCGCGCAGAGCTCGAGATCTGGCCCGAACGGCCTCTGGCCACCATGCCAGCGCGATCTCTTCAGCCACTTCCTCTCAGACCTATTTGTGCTGTTATTTCCCCAAGCCCACATTTATTTCTGTCAGTTTCCATATTCTTGTACTCAAAGCTTGTTTGTGCTCTCTCGGTGGATGCGATCGGAGAGCCACGGGCTGCGGGAACAGGAACCGGTTTATGCAGCTGAGTGACGGGTCTCTGAGAGACACACCGAACCGGTCTCCAGCCTGTCAGAGGCGCTGAAATCAGATACACACACACACACACACACACACGCACGCACGCACGGACGCGCGCGCACGCAGCATCTCACCACACAGCAAAAAAAATGCTCTTCATATTTAGTATTTTGTTCTTGTTTCCAGTCCAAATATATCGGTAACACGTTATAATAATGGTCATTTGTTAACACGAACTAATAACGAGCTGCCCTTATAAAGCATTTAATTATCTTTGTCAATGTTAATTTCAGCATTTACTAATGCATTATTAACATCTTGTTAACATGAGTTAATGCGCTGTGAACTAACATGACCAAACCATGAGCAGCTGGATTTATATGAACTAACGTTACCAAAGATGAACTAATACAGTAACAGATGAACTGATCATACATTAACTAACGTTAACTAATGACCTTTATTATAATATAATATAATATAATATAATATAATATAATACAATATAATATAATATAATACAGTAACAGATGAACTGATCATGGTTTGCTCATGCTATTCATACATTAACTAATGACCTTTATTATAATATAATATAATATAATATAATATAATATAATATAATATAATATAATATAATATAATATAATATAATATAATACAATATAATATAATATAATACACTAACAGATGAACTGATCATGGTTAGCTCATGCTAGTTAATACATTAACTAATGACCTTTATTATAATATAATATAATATAATATAATATAATATAATAACTACCTTACTAACTATTAATAAGCAGTAAATTAGGAGTTTATTGAGGCAGAACTCGTAGTTAATAGTGAATATGTGTTCCCCATACTAAAGTATTACTGGTATTTTTTTCTTGTTTTCTGGGGGAGAATATCAAAATTGTGTCTTGTTTCCAGTCTAAATTTATTTATTTATTTTCCAGTCTTAATTCCAAGATTAATTTACTAGATCAGCAAAACGACATAAGATATTTGTTCTTGTTTTCTGTGGAAAAATATAAATATGAAGTGAGTTTTTGCTTAAAACAGGCGAAATGATCTGCCAATGGGGTGAGAAATCGAGCCATATTTGTATCATTTTTACCTCAAATACAGCAGCGCTATATCTAACCGCCTGGAACACGCTTCACTTTCGCTAAGGTCAAAATCCACGACCAGCTCATATATCGCACAGCCAGAGCATGAAAAAATGATATAAATACGGCTCGATTTCTGACAGACACTGGTCAGTTCGTCACTGGTCAGGTTGTGAGCCTGTTTATGTGGTTTATGAGGACATATCAAATGTCCTCATAATTTAAATAGCTTTAATTATGTTTTTTTGAGAAAGTAAAAATGCAGAATGTTTCCTGTGATGGGTAGGTTTAGGGGCAGTGTGTGTGTGTGTGTGTGTGTGTGTGTGTGTGTGTGTGTGTGTGTGTGTGTGTGTGTGTGTGTGTGTGTGTGTATTTGTGCTGTACTTTCAGAAGTTAATGATAATATTATGTCAGAATTGTGTGATTTGGGGATTTTTAGCTGGTTTTAAACTGTAGGTGTATAATGGTTGTGTCTGAGTATATGTTATGTTTGACACATTTCAGGGTTTTATACTGCAATATCCTGCCTTGTCAAACCTTAAATAAAGCTAAATCTAATTTTGAATATTGTCCTGTTTAACACTGAAGCTGCTTTGAGGCAATCGGCGTTGGAAAAGCGCGATATAAATAAAGCTGATTGATTGATTGATAACTTAATGGGAGCATCAGCAAAAGGTTCGTAAAACATGTTGTTAATATATCTCAGGAAAGGCTGGTACTGATGGAAAATTGAAGCACAACTAGAACAAGTTTCGATCTGGTTTCGAATGGCCTGGTACAATATTGGTCTAAGTGCATAATTTAGCCTGAAATCAGGATCTTTGGTTAGAAATCCTAGCAATGTTTGTTGAAGGCGCTCGTGTCCAATCTTCCTGATGGTTTCTAATGGGATGAGCGGAGCGGGCTGTCCTGATGCATTGATCTCAGACCCTCCCGTTCCTGCCCCGACACAACCGTTAGAAGAGATTTGTCCATTATATTGACGCCGCTGATTTACTGTTAAAACTCTGTCCACCCCTCCAATCACAGCTAAAGACGAGACCTCCCACAAGCAATGAAAGCCAAGCTACAACTCTTCCAAAAGTGACCGCGATCCCATGCTTTATGTGGCTGAAAGAAGGGCCATTGTAAAAGAGCTGAGAGCTGCGATTTCCCAAACCCGGGTCGAGCCTGTCGACGGAGACCCTCAGAGTTCCCCGGCAGATCATAAAAGATAATTGCGCAGCCTGAGCTTTTAAAGAGTTTCAGAGCGAGAGCTGCAGGGTGGTCAGGAGGCAACTAACACACGATGACCACTAGATTACTAAAATACTCACTTTACGGGTTGGTCACTGTTAAAGTGGTGTATTACTACCTTAAGCACTGCAAAACATGCTCTTATTATTTATTATTATTGTCTCGTTTCCAGTCCAAATATCTTCACATTCTTAAATCAAGATGCATTTACTAGATCAGTAAAATGACATTTGATATTTATTTTATTGAAACCTTGTTTCTTGTTTCCGAACAGAAATAAGATTATTTTTCTCACCCCATTGGCAGATCATTTTGCTTGTTTTAAGAAAGCATTATTTTGCAGTGCATGACGATCTGAATCCGGTGTGTTATATGAGGGAGACATCAGGACCGGGAGTGACGGTACTGAGAATCTTAAAGGGTTAATAAGGTAGAAAGACGTCCCTTTCAGGCTCCGTTTGGACTCCAAGGCCCTGCATTGTCCACAGGAATATATTCAAAGGATCCAGGACTTTTCCAGTAGGTCAGGATATACTGGATACGTGTTAATATATATTTATATTCAGGTTTTTCTAGACAGTGGGATTCCTGATGCTTTTATTTCGTTGAGGGCTTGTGTTAAAACCCTCTTCCGTAATCTTTTACAAAACAATTGTATATTTAAATTTTTTAGAATTTTTTACTTTAATGGAATGAGGCGAATCTTGTTTTTTTGGCACTTGGTATGTGATTGGAAAGGAATGGGAAGCGGAAGTGGAAGCGTTCGGTACTGCGCCCAAACTAACTCTCACTAAAAGCTCATTTTTGGAGAAATCGACCACAAATTTAGAACACATCTCGTTTAGATTTTTGGCTTCGATTTTATATAGAGTAAAACATGAAAAATATGGAAAATACGTATTTCATATGAAAAATGAAAATAGTATTTTTGTGCGTTCGCAATTAACTTATATAACTATTTTTAAGTGCACTTTTTTCATAATCTGCCAAGTGTCTTCTTTAAAAAGAGACGATTTCATTTTCATTTCTATGCTCAAAAAGTGGTTTACAGGTAATACATAGATTATAACTACTATATAAATATAATTCAGTACCATAAAAGCTCTTAAAATACAACTTAATTATAGTACATTCATTTAATTGAAATAGTACTAATAAAAATATGTACACCAGAGATGTTTAAAATAAGAAATATCTTGATTTATAGTTGTTTCAGCTTATGAATGCTTGTTTTGCCTGTGTAAGTCATGTTAATGGTTGAGAACCACTGCTTTAATGGTAGTTTTGAGCCTTTTCTGAGAGTGTGGAAAAGGTGCTCTCTCCAGTTTAGGTGTTTGCTCGGGTTCTTTCAGGCTGTAAATCAAGGCGTACAGAAAGCTTTTCATGGCGTAGCTGTCAGACTGAAGGCCGCAGGTCTCCTTTATCCAGACGTGCCTCTAGAAGTTGACGAGGTGTCGGAGCAGTAACAGCGTCCAGCTCGTAACATTCGCAGAACATGGCAGTCTGACCACACAAGAGCTCACAGGGAGGTCCCGCACCAGAACACCAGGACCAGAGGCCGGACAGGTTTGTGTAGTTTTATCACTGCGAACAAAAATATGCTCTAAGAACGTTTCACTAACATTCCTTATGAAAACATCATTTCTGAATGCTCTCTGAACAGTCAAAACATACATTAAAAAAAATCCATTGTGTCATTCTTCAGACATTATGAGAACGTTCCATTGTGTCATTCTTCAGACATTATGAGAACGTTACATTGTGTCATTCTTCAGACATTATGGGAACGTTACATTGTGTCATTCTTCAGACATTATGAGAACGTTCCATTGTGTCATTCTTCAGACATTATGAGAACGTTACATTGTGTCATTCTTCAGACATTATGAGAACGTTACATTGTGTCATTCTTCAGACATTATGAGAACGTTACATTGTGTCATTCTTCAGACATTATGAGAACGTTACATTGTGTCATTCTTCAGACAATATGAGAACGTTACATTGTGTCATTCTTCAGGCATTATGAGAACGTTACATTGTGTCATTCTTCAGACATTATGAGAACGTTCCATTGTGTTATTCTTCAGACATTATGAGAACGTTCCATTGTGTCATTCTTCAGACATTATGAAAACGTTCCATTGTGTCATTCTTCAGACATTATGAGAACGTTCCATTGTGTCATTCTTCAGACATTATGAAAACGTTACATTGTGTCATTCTTCAGACATTATGAGAACGTTCCATTGTGTCATTCTTCAGACATTATGAGAACGTTACATTGTGTCATTCTTCAGACATTATGAGAACGTTCCATTGTGTCATTCTTCAGACATTATGGGAACGTTACATTGTGTCATTCTTCAGACATTATGAGAACGTTCCATTGTGTCATTCTTCAGACATTATGAGAACGTTACATTGTGTCATTCTTCAGACATTATGAGAACGTTACATTGTGTCATTCTTCAGACATTATGAGAACGTTCCATTGTGTCATTCTTCAGACATTATGAGAACGTTCCATTGTGTCATTCTTCAGACATTATGGGAACGTTCCATTGTGTCATTCTTCAGACATTATGAGAACGTTCCATTGTGTCATTCTTCAGACATTATGGGAACGTTACATTGTGTCATTCTTCAGACATTATGAGAACGTTCCATTGTGTCATTCTTCAGACATTATGGGAACGTTCCATTGTGTCATTCTTCAGACATTATGGGAACGTTACATTGTGTTATTCTTCAGACATTATGGGAACGTTACATTGTGTCATTCTTCAGACATTATGAGAACGTTACATTGTGTCATTCTTCAGACATTATGAGAACGTTCCATTGTGTCATTCTTCAGACATTATGGGAACGTTCCATTGTGTCATTCTTCAGACATTATGGGAACGTTACATTGTGTTATTCTTCAGACATTATGGGAACGTTACATTGTGTCATTCTTCAGACATTATGAGAATGTTCCATTGTGTCATTCTTCAGACATTATGGGAACGTTCCATTGTGTCATTCTTCAGACATTATAAGAACGTTCCATTGTGTCATTCTTCAGACATTATGGGAACGTTACATTGTGTCATTCTTCAGACATTATGAGAACGTTCCATTGTGTCATTCTTCAGACATTATGGGAACGTTACATTGTGTCATTCTTCAAACATTATGAGAACGTTACATTGTGTCATTTGTACTCATAGGCGTCGGAACCATTGTGTGTGTGGGACAAGACCCACCCACTTTTTAAGACCAATGATATTGGACCCACTCACTTTTATCATCTCTAATTCAGCACGTGTCTGCTTATGTTGACTACCCCTTAACCAAGAAACGTATTATTAAACACATGTTAAACGCTTTATTTCCCCTTTTGTAATATTTTCTATTTTTTTATTGAAAATAAATACCTTTCTGATCTGATACGTGATGGGGAAAGGGAGTAGAGTGAGTGTGGCAGACGGCGGATTCGAACCTATGCTCGCGATTTGCGTCAGAACTTGATACCATGCGCCTTACCCCTACTCTATAGCCACGGTAAATACATTTCTGAAATTTTGTCTGGGCCAATCGTTTAGTAAACGACACTTTTTCTTTCTGGACACGGAGCATAAAAAACATGCAACTTGTTCATTATCATTATCTGTGAAACTGTTGATGTCTATGGCAGTTAAATGAATATAGCCTTTTATTAGACTATTGGTATTGACTGGTTTGAGGTCTTTTTTGGTTAAGGAAAGGGATATGGCCTCAAACGCACAATAATGCAGGAAATCACATCTATGAAATCATTTTTTTTTTCTGGAGGAGAACCCCTAGACCCCCCCAAAACAATTCCCCTGCCTATCATATTTTGCCTTAGCCGCTACTGACCCACACACTTTTTATTTGCTTCCGATGCCCATGATTGTACTTGTCTAGTAAATGTTTCTTAATGTAAGAATTGTTAGTAAGTAAGAAAGTAAGTTTAGTACTAAGTAAGAAAAGCGTTTTTTGCAGTCTGTTTTTGAGGATTTATTCTGATGATTTTTTGTAAAAAATTTACATATTTACATGTCTCATATCCTCTCTGAAGTCTGAAGAGTGGAATACATTTTCTGAAGCTTTCCGAGCCGTTTCTCCAGGAGTGAGATGATACAACAGGTCCATGGCAAAGCAGTGCTCAGGCCAGCACACAGTCCCATTACAGCAATGCACAGACGGAAACCAACCTGCTCTGCTTCATCTGAGAAAACCGACCCGAGTGCGGACTGAGACATGAAAGCGTCCATGAGCTGCTTTAGCGTGATCTACAGCGCTGTCTGTGGAGGTCTCGGGGTGAAGTTTTATTCTCCTGACCCGCTTGTAACGGATTCACAGAGGCAGGATTCAAAAGCAAGTAATTCAGTTTATTTGACGGATAGTGTCACAGAAGTCAAAACTCAGAACAGTGAAGAAGTCCGGATAAGACAGAGCAGTGAGAGAGGCTCTGTTGGCGACACGGGCAGGCTGTGAGCAGCTGTGACTCGGGAGGTCGGTACAGGTAATCCGGGAAGGGATCCAGCGTTTCACGGAAGGGGGAAACGACAACCAACACGGAGACACAAGGGGAAACATCCAACAACGCTCTGACAAAGACAAGAGAGAAACAGAGAGACTAAATAGGGTGAAGGTGATGAGTTGCAGCTGGTGCAGGTGATCAGCCACAGGTGCGTGATGAGCCAATCCCAGGCTCCGCCCTCACCTACATTCAACACGCACCCAAGAGTGAGACAGGGAATCCATGAACCGTGACAGTACCCCTCCCCCTAGGAGCGTCCCCTGACGCTCCCAGCCGACCTTACCTGTTGATTGTAATCATCAATAAGGGAGTGATCCAGAATGTCCCTAGCAGGAACCCAACTTCTCTCCTCCGGACCGTAACCTTCCCAGTCCACCAAGTACTGGAAACCGCGTCCCCTCCGTCTAGAATCCAGAATGCGATTAACCGAATAAGTTGGTTCCCCATCTACGAGTCGCGGCGGTGGGGGAACCGGGACTGGCGGATTAAGGTGGGAGTGAAAAACAGGTTTGATTTTGGATACATGGAAGGCGGGATGAATCCTCCTGTACGCCGGAGGGAGTTTGAGGCGGACTGTCACCGGACTAATGATCTTGGTGACAGTGAACGGGCCGATAAATTTGGGAGCAAGTTTATTAGATACGGAGCGGAGAGGAATGTTCTTGGTAGAAAGCCACACTTTTTGACCGACGACGTAAACGGGAGGCTTAGACCGGTGGCGATCGGCTTTAGCCTTGGTGCGCGCTCCCACCTGGAGCAGAGTCTCACGGGCTCTGGTCCATGTGCGATGACACCTCTGGATAAAGGCGTGAACAGAGGGGACCGCGACCTCGGAATCCAGACTAGGAAAAATAGGTGGCTGGTAACCTACACTACACTCAAATGGCGAAAGGCCCGTAGATGACACTGGTAACGAGTTATGAGCGTACTCAACCATAGAGAGTTGCTGGCTCCAGGATGAAGGATTCTTGGATACCAAACATCGCAACACTCTCTCCAGATCCTGATTGGCTCTCTCGGTCTGACCGTTGCTTTGGGGGTGATAACCCGAAGACAGACTAACCGTGGCTCCTAGTAATTTACAAAACTCCTGCCAAAATTTGGACACAAATTGGGAACCTCTGTCGGAGACCACGTCCATCGGGAGGCCATGTAACCGAAAGACGTGATCTACTACAGATACCGCTGTCTCCTTGGCTGAGGGTAATTTGGGCAAGGGAATGAAATGTGCTGCCTTCGAGAATCGGTCCACGACGGTCAAAACGACCGTCTTGCCCTGGGAGGGCGGGAGGGCGGTAACAAAATCTAGAGCGATGTGGGACCAGGGTCTCGAAGGAACAGACAGCGGCTGAAGTAACCCCTGGGGAGGTTGGTTAGATGTCTTACCAACCGCACAGACCGAGCAAGCCAAAACGAAACTGCGAATGTCGCGAGCCATAAGTGGCCACCAAAATCGTTGCTTTATTAAACTGCAAGTGCGGTTTACCCCTGGATGACAGGCAATGTTGGAGCAGTGACCCCATTTGAGGACCTCGGATCTTAACCCCTCCGGAACGAATAAACAACTCGGTGGGCCGCCGGGCGGGGGCGTTACCCCTTCTAAGGCCACTTTGACCTTCGATTCGATCTCCCATGTGAGTGTAGAGATAACTATCTTCTCTGGCAAAATACACTCGGGAGTAACCGGGCGTTCGGAAGCATCAAAAATACGAGATAAAGAGTCGGGTTTGATGTTTTTAGACCCAGGGCGGTACGAGAGAACAAAGTCAAAACGTCCGAAAAAAAGTGCCCACCGAGCCTGCCTGGAGTTGAGTCTTTTAGCAGATCTAATATATTCAAGGTTCTTATGATCCGTCCATACAATAAAAGGTACCCCCGACCCTTCAAGCCAATGACGCCACTCCTCCAATGCTAACTTGACGGCCAACAACTCTCTGTTACCAATGTCATAATTGCGTTCGGCAGGAGAAAGACGATGGGAGAAAAACGCGCACGGGTGCATCTTGTCATCTGAGGGAGAGCGCTGTGAAAGAACCGCTCCTACCCCCACCTCTGACGCGTCGACCTCTACCACGAACTGACGTGTGGAATCAGGGGCGACTAAGATGGGAGCCGAAACAAAGCGGCTTTTGAGTTTGGCGAATACAGCCTCAGCTGTATCGGACCACCTGAACGTCGTTCGGGGAGAGGTCAAGGCAGTCAGAGGTGCGGCTAGTTGGCTGAAATTGCGAATAAAACGCCGATAGAAATTGGCGAACCCCAGAAACCTCTGTAGGGCCTTACGGGAATCTGGACTTGGCCAATCCATCACAGCCTTAACCTTGTCGGGATCCATGCGCATTCCCTCCGATGACACGATGTACCCTAAAAAAGGAACAGACTGTGCATGAAAAGCGCATTTCTCCGCCTTGACAAAAAGCCCATTCTCTAGCAACCTCTGAAGCACTCGTCTGACGTGTCGAACATGTTCCTGGAGAGACGAAGAAAAAATCAAAATGTCATCCAGGTAGACATATATGAATTGGTCGACCATGTCTCTCAACACATCATTGACGAGTGCCTGGAAAACCGCTGGGGAGTTGGAAAGGCCGAAAGGCATGACCAAGTATTCAAAATGCCCCCTGGGGGTGTTAAATGCGGTTTTCCATTCATCCCCCTCCCTGATGCGAACCAAATGATAAGCGTTACGTAAGTCCAACTTCGTGAAGACGGATGCTCCCTGTAACCTCTCGAAAGCTGAAGACATCAACGGCAAAGGATAGGTATTCTTTACCGTGATGTTATTCAGCCCTCGGTAATCAATGCAAGGTCGCAGAGAACCATCCTTCTTCCCCACGAAGAAGAACCCCGCCCCCGCTGGAGAAGAGGAAGGGCGGATGAATTTGGAGGCTAGAGAATCAGAAATATATTTCTCCATGGCCTCCCTCTCTGGAATAGAAAGAGAGTATAGTTTGCCCTTAGGCGGAGACTTACCTGGGAGTAAATCTATAGCACAGTCATAGGGACGATGCGGAGGGAGAGAAGCAGCTCGGGACTTACTGAACACTTCCTTCAGGTCAAGGTACTCCGGAGGCACGTTAGACAGATTCACCGCCTCACTCTGAAAAACAGAACGAGAAACAGACGAACAAGCAGACACCAAACAAGACTCATAACATTTATCACTCCACGCAGACACAGAGTTTTGTCCCCAGTCAACCCTTGGATTGTGTAACTCCAGCCAAGGGTGACCGAGGACAACGGGAGCCAAAGGGGAGTCCAGGATGAAAAATGAAATGCGTTCGGTGTGGTTGCCGGAAGTGATCAGTGTAAGTGGTTCAGTGGTGAATGAAATGTCAGGGAGAACTTGTCCGTTGAGTGCGTTGACAGAGATGGTGTTCTTGAGTGCAATGGTGGGTATGTTAAGTTTGTGAGCAAGGGCAGAGTCAATGAAGTTACCTTCCGCTCCCGAGTCGAGGAGGGCGAGGCTGGAATAATCCTGAGCTGCCCACAGCAATCTCACCGGGAGGAGAGTGGAGGATGAGGTCTTTTCCACGGAGATCCCGCCCGACAGTAGCCTTCCTTTTACCGCCGGGCGTGGTCTTTTACCGGGCAGGAGTCTAGCAGGTGTCCGTTCCCGCCGCAGTACAGGCAAAGACCACGGGATCTCCGTCTCGCCTTCTCCTCCCGGGAGAGCCGAGCTCGACCCACCTGCATGGGCTCCGGGTCGAAGGTGTAGCTGACCGCATCCGTAGCGCTGGCCTGAGGGCATTCGACACTCCCATGCTGAGGCTCCATCCTGGACCTCAGCCGACTCAGACGAGCGTCCACCCTCAAAGCAAGATCAATGAGACCGTCAATCTTCTCCGGAAGGTCGATGGCGAATATCTCCTTCTGGATGCGGTCAGCCAGCCCATGCAGGAACATGTCCCACTGTGCCTCCTCGTTCCACTTGCACTCGGCGGCCAGGGTGCGGAACTCGATGGAATAATCCGAGACCGAGCGGTTACCTTGGCGGAGCTCTGCGAGTTGACGTGCCGCTTCTCTTCCGGTCACCGCTCGGTCAAACACCCTTCTCATCTCTGCCGCCAGCGTCTGGAACGAGGAGCAGCAAGGATGTTGGTTCTCCCACACCGCCGTTCCCCAAAGTGCGGCTCGTCCGGAGAGCAGGGTGAGGACGAATGCCACCTTGGATCTCTCTGTGTTGAAAGTCTGCGGTTGAAGAGCGAAAAACAAGGAACACTTGGTAAGGAAGGCTCTGCAATAATTGCTCTCACCGGCATAATTCTCGGGGGTAGGCAGACGTGGTTCCGGTTGCCGCGAGGCAGATGGTGTGTGGGGAATCGGCGGTGGGTCGGGCACAGTGGGACCGACGAGTTGTTGCATCTGTTGGGTCAGCTCGGCCACCCGTGCCACCAAGGTGTGTACTGCCTGTCCTGTGGCAGTTAAGTTCGCCTCCTGCTGGTCCAGTCTCTCGTTGCTGCTGGTCAGTAGGGCGTTGATACTCGCTGAATCCATGGTTGGTCAGAGCGTTCTGTAACGGATTCACAGAGGCAGGATTCAAAAGCAAGTAATTCAGTTTATTTGACGGATAGTGTCACAGAAGTCAAAACTCAGAACAGTGAAGAAGTCCGGATAAGACAGAGCAGTGAGAGAGGCTCTGTTGGCGACACGGGCAGGCTGTGAGCAGCTGTGACTCGGGAGGTCGGTACAGGTAATCCGGGAAGGGATCCAGCGTTTCACGGAAGGGGGAAACGACAACCAACACGGAGACACAAGGGGAAACATCCAACAACGCTCTGACAAAGACAAGAGAGAAACAGAGAGACTAAATAGGGTGAAGGTGATGAGTTGCAGCTGGTGCAGGTGATCAGCCACAGGTGCGTGATGAGCCAATCCCAGGCTCCGCCCTCACCTACATTCAACACGCACCCAAGAGTGAGACAGGGAATCCATGAACCGTGACACCGCTGCAGTCGTTTGATCTGTGTGATCTGTCACTGCGATCGGTGAGCGGAGACACGGCCACACGCCACGCTCAAACCACAGCCCTGTCTCATGTCCAAACTGAGCATTATATACTGTATGAGCGAAGACACAACACAGCTGCTGATGGATTTATTCCAGCATATAAAACACGTCATTTCAATGTGAAATCAAACTGAGCATGAAGATTACAAAAAGATTCCCAGCTGTGTGCTGCAAAAAAATTAAATAAAATGCTCTTCTTCCTCAGTATTTTTGTCTTGTTTCGTCCAAACACCTAAAAATTCTTAAAACAAGAAGTATTTACTAGACAAACAAAAGTAATTGTCTTGTTTTGAGGAAAAAATAACTCAAAATGAAGAGAGTTTTTGCTTAAAATAAGATAAATAATCTGCCAATGGGGTGAGAAAAATAATCTTGTTTTCTGTTTGAATTAAGATTCAAGATGTAACCAATTGTTTTTCACACAAGAAAGAGAGAAATACCAGTTTGATATGACTGTAAATGCATTCATGGTGGAAATAACGCCAACAGGGAACGCTGTCTCGAGGTTCTCTCAGCGTTATAAACAAACGTTCTTCCAGTAACATTAACAGAGCGTTCGTTCAACGTTATCTGGCCTTTAATAAGGTTCTCAAAACATTAGCACACACACACATTTATAAATGGAAAAGTTTCTTAAAGGTTTCACTTGAATGGTGCTCTATTTTTAAGCTACACTGCAAAATATATCTTCGTCCTCAGTGTTTTTGTCTTGACTATTTTAATGCAGATGTTAGTCAAACATGTTTAACTGCTCTCTCAATGTTCATATAACCAGGAAAAGTGTCAGTGTTACACGTTACATTCTCTTACTATAATAATAACTATAAAATAATTAACCCTAATCCTATAGTAAGTACATGTACCCCAGTTTTCACAGACAAGGCTTAGTCTCAGATTAAAATGCATCTTTAAGCTGTTTCCGTTTAAAGCAACTTGCACTGACAAACCTAAAAATATGTCATTGTTTTATCTCAATATTTGTCTTAGTTTTTTCTAAGGCATGTCTATAAAAGCTTCTTAAATGCTCTTATTGAACTGAGGCCTAATCCTGGCTTAATCTAGCCCTGTCTGTGAAACCGGGCAGTAGTTACTCAGTATATTACTCAGGACTTAAATATATAATTACAGTGTAACAAAGACACCTCAAAATAACGTAAAGCCCATATTTCTGTTATCTAGGAAACGCTAAGAGTCTCTGGAAAAGCCTTGGAGGAGCTGGAAGCAGATGATCTTCTATTAGCAGAGCTGGAGAATGCAGGAGTGTCAGTTTGCTGTCAGTGGATGTCTGCCTTCTCCTGTGTTTGCAAGACAAACAATCTGTTAAACACACACACACACACACACACACACACGGACACACACGGATCGCTCACTGACGACTGACCAAGAAGGACCAGAGAGAGTCTGAAATGACCCACATAATTGGCTAGAAGTCTTGCGTCCTACAATTTGATCAATTTGGAGCATTGGGTCAGTGTGGGCCGTTCTGTCCCCCGCAGCACCGCACCTCCTCCTCCTCCTCTTCTTCTGCCCCCCCCCCCCAGCCTGAGCTCAGCCATCTTCTGGATTGGAGCGGACCGCCACTGACAGTTTGTCTGCGACCATATGCCGCATGGCAATAAAGTCAAGCTGATCTGTGCAGGGTTGGGGCAGCGCCTGCAGGCCTTTCATGAGGACTTCAGCCGCGCTCTTTGTCTCCTTAAATTTTCCAGAGTTATGTGATATGGTCCGAGTTTATCCACAGTCACTCAGCAGGCCCGCAGTGCTGCCTACCGATCTTTATTTGTCCGATGTTTCAGACGGCTCTAATAATACTCATGAGGACTAAGAGCAGAGATATTATAATACAACAACAGACACTAACAGGGAAGGGTAACAGGGAACGCTCTCAGAACATTTATACTCTATATTGCCAAGAGTGTTGTGCCGCCTCTACACACACACATGAGCTTCCCATTGTTAACCCGTGGGGTTTAATCTGGAGTCGGCCCACCCTCTCTAACAGCTCCAGCTCTTCTGGGAAGGCTTTCCTCAAGGTTTAGGAGTGTGTTTATGGGGATTTTTGCCCATTCTTCTAGAAGCTCATTTGTGAGGTCAGGCACTGATGTTGGACGAGAAGGCCTGGCTCTCAGTCTCCGCTCTAATTCATCCCAAAGCTGTTCTATCGGGTTGAGCTCAGGACTCTGTGCAGGCCAGTCCAGTTCCTCCACACCAAACTCCTCATCCATGTCTTTATGGAGCGACGCTTTGTGCACTGGAGCGCAGTCATGCTGGGACAGGAAGGGGCCGTCCACAAACTGATCCCACAAAGTCGAATGTCTTGGTGACGCATTAAGAGTTCCTTTCACTGGAACTAAATGTAACGAATGTTCGTAGGATGTGAAGGAAGAAGACGGGCTCGGCTTTGACTGGGACTCGCTCTCTTTATTCAGTCTTTTCAAAACAAATAACAACCACACGTGTGTGTGTTATAACTCAGTTTCTCCATGATATGGATCGCTCCTTCTCAATCAGACTCTGTGTCAGTCTCTCAGTTTCTCTGCTGTGCACGCAAAGTCCCAGTCCAGGTCTCTCTCTCTCTCTCTCTCTCTCTCTCTCTCTCTCTATCTCTCTCTCTCTCTCTCTCTCTCTCTCTCTCTCTCTCTCTCTCTCTCTGTTCTGCTGGGGTTTAAATGCTGTCTCTCCACGTCAATTACTGCAAACAGACACAGGTGTTAGTGATCTGCACTTGACCTACTTGCTCACCGCTCGGCTCCGCCTTCTCTCTCCAGCTACAGACCTCACAAAACCATGCCCCTCCTGCCACACTAAAAAACAACCCACCCCTAATCCCCCCTCCACCTAACTTTACACTTGGCACAATGCAGTCAGGTGAGTCCCGTTCTTCTGGCGACCACCAAACCCAGACTCGTCCATGGGATTGTCAGACTGAAGCGTGATTGGTCGCTCAGAGAACACGTCTCACTGCTCTAGAGTCCAGTGCCGGCTGCTTTACTCCACTGCATCCCACGCTTTGCATTGCTCTTGGTGATGTAAGGCTTGGATGAGCTGCTCGGCCATGGAAACCCATTCCATGAAGCTCTCTCCGCTGTTCTTGAGCTCATCTGAAGGCCACAGAAGTCTGGAGGTCTGGAGCTGTTGACTCTGCAGAAAGTTGGAGACTTTTGCGCACTGTGACCCTCAGCATGCGCTGACCCCGCTCTGGGATTGTGATGTCAAATGTGTGTAGAACATGTGTATGCCTCTCTTCCAGAATGTTTTATGACCTAGAGCCTCATTTGAAATGAGAGTGTGTGTACGCTAAAGTCCACGCAAACGGTCTCAATGTGAGGGACTGAACCGACATCTGCAATCTTCCTGACTCAAAAAATAAAATCTTCCTTGTGGCAGAGAGTTTGTAATATTTGGAAATCTACGCAATTCTGTCTGCTTGCATTTTCAAAAGTAAAGGATGTGGATGTTAACTAGAGCTCTTATTTGTTAAGGGATAGTTCACCCAAAAATGAAAATCCTGTCATCATTTACTTAACCTTATGTTGTTCCAAACCTGTGGGGACCGCTGGCTGCTGATCTCAGGTTTATATTACATTGTGGGAACATTTGAGCTCCACAATGTAACACACACACACACACACACACACACACACACACACACACACACACACACACACACACACACACACACACTGCCCCTAAACCTACCCATCACAGGAAACATTCTGCATTTTTACTTTCTGAAATAAAAGAAGACAAAAAAAAAAAACTCCTCCTGTGTGATTTATAAGCCTTTTGAAAAGTGAGGACCGCTGGCTGGTGATCTCAGGTTTTACTATCCTTATGGACATTTAGTCCCCACAATGTAATATAAACATGGGCTCACATACACACACACACACACACACACACACACACACACACACACACACACACACACACACACACACACACACACACACACACACACACACACACACACACACACACAGACACACACACACACACACACACACACACACACACACAAACAATGAGGCCTCTGATTATATTGGCTGATCCGTTACTGGAAGAGTGTTTGTTCATAACTTTGACCTACTGAGAACGTTCTCTGTTATCAGGGTGACCCTCATAAGTCCACACCTCTGCATCACACACACACACACACACACACACACACACACACACACACACACACACACACACACACACACACACACACACACACACACACACACACACACACATGCAGACCGTCACATGTGATTCACTGAGATGAGGCGGGGTGTCTGCGGGGCAGAGCGCGGTGCGGCTGACGAGAGAGGTGACAGGTGAGTGACAGGTGTCCTGAGGAGCAGAGGGGGGAGGGCTGGGGGGCTGCCACAGGTGAGGAGGTGCCATGGCCCCACACTCCTCCAGTTTGAGGACACTGCTGGGCATGAGTGACACAGGTGAGGACGTTTCAGGACACGGAGCATCGCTCAGACGGACGTAAAGCCCACTGTTTCCACACACTTCTGCTCTCACGGACAGGCCTTCATTAGGAGTGTGTGTCAGAACAGAACCATCTTTAATCTTCACCTTTAAAAATATTTACACTAGTGAAAATAGTGACAAATTCGGTCCACACCATGTAAAAGTAGCTGTTCTTTGCAATATGTAAATAGTAATTCTATAATATGGGAACAAACACTGTAAAAACATTTTAAATAAATAAGTTACCTGGTTGACTTAAAATTTTGAGTTACAGTTTTTTTCAACTGCTTACACACAAAAGTGTTACTTGTCACACAATTTTTAAAACCTGACACTCAAACACCAGAACCACACACTAAATCTGCAAAACCATACACTATTTTTTGGCCTTTTACTCAGTTTTCAATTTCATTAAACACTTTTTGCAAAACACAACACACAATTTTCTAGGCAACACACAAAAATCTGACAGGAAGTGTCTTGATTTCCTTTTATAAACACAACCAATCAAAATGCCACACTAATTCATCAGTGCCTCACACTAACTCCTCACATGTGCAAACACTTGTTGCTTTATTTAACAACAACCAATCATAACTTTAGTAGTGGCCTATAAATAGGCCAAAGGTCAAGTAATAGCTTTTGGACAATGGATGCAAACAATGCAGACAGAGTAAGAGGAGTTGTGGAGACACTGATGCTGCCTCCATCCAAGGTTGGATACGCCATACAAGAAGGCTCTTTCCACGGTGTCTGGCAAGAGGGAATATAGCATGTGACGTGGATGAAGTATTGTGGCCGGACCCAGCCCGGAGGAGAGATGGAGCCTAGATACACCCAACCATCTGCAAGCACACACATTATGTTTGGTTTTACACTACATGCTACAACACTACATATTTTTGATGTGTTTTTTTTTTCTTTTCAAACTGTGTACACTAATACTACATTTACAACCACAAAGAGCAAAACAAATAAAAACATAAATAAAAAGTTTGGTTTCAATTTTGCTTTTGTTTTTACTTTATATATTCAACAGCTCTCTCCCAATTACATTCGTTCATGTACATGTGAGCTTTTAAAAGAAGAGCTTTAGGTTTTGAATAACAGTGTGTATATGACAATCAAAAATATAACATCATGGTAAAGGTGTTTACAACGTAAGACAAATGTTTGCTTTTGAAATATGTTTGTGATATTTTGACTGTGTTGTTTCATTTTGAAAGAGATGTGAGGCATTTTGCATCTTGTGTGTGGAATTCTTGAATTTGTGTGTTAAGTTTTGAAAAAAAGAGGAAACCTTTGGAAAATGTGTGTAAGCAGTTGAAAAAAACTGTAAATAAAATAGTTATTAATTTATAAAAAATTTTTTAAAAAAAGTAAAAAAAAAAAATAGAATTGACGATATTGACATTAAATATTTGTAAAAGATTTTGTGAGCATATTGGGTAATTGTTCAACAAAAACTACACCGGCCAATCATCTCACTTGTACACCGACTGAACAACAATAATGGAAAAGTCAATTCTCCTTTTACCGTATTTTTATATTCAGTAAAATGTTTCCAAAATGAGAGACTAGTAGCACATTAAGGATATTCAGTATGATAGCAGCCAAAGTATCTCCAAAAGCGCTGCCCTTACACCAGCTGGCCATTTCAGAAGAGCACCAGGTGTGTTTAATCTGGCTAAAGATGCTTTGAAGGGCATACAGTCATTTAATATTTATTCCCAGTCATATGGCCAATTAGGCTCTTCAACATTTATGCAAAATACTGGAGCCGAAGTCCAGAAGAGTTCAGCGTTCCTGGACATGTCATTTGCATTTGTAACTCGTGGGCGGGGATTATGCTAATTATGAATGAGCGTGCACACGCGTCCTGTTTACGCATGTTTGGGATTCACTATTATACACGTTTAACTAACCAATCCGTGGTGTGCGAGCGTCTGTCAATCTGGAGGAGAGTTGTTGTAAAGGTCCATTTTACATAAAGATTACTCCGAATTTGCTCATATATTTACGAATGTTTCATGAATGAGGCACATAGAGTGTAACTTATTTAACTTATTTATTAAAATTATTAAATGGATGTCGCCTTAAAATGGAGAAGAGAGAGCTTGGCAAAAGGCGGATTCGAATCAAGGTCAGTCGCATTGATCCACGAGCTTTACTCTGAGTACACACGAAAAGATGATCGGCCGATTTCTCACCTTCCAACAATCCGAGGTGAAGTCCTGATTATCTGGAGGGCTCTACAGATGATCTTATCAGATTTTCCTGTGGTTGAGGTGTGTTTAAAGGGTTAGTTCACCCTAAATGATGTCATTAACTCCTCGCCCTCATGTGGTTGGACACCCGTCAGACCTTCGTTCATCTTCAGAACACAGATGAAGATATTTTAGTGTAAAGCTGAGAAAGGCTTCAGTCCATTCCCACTCACAAGACCCATAAAGGCCCTAAACACATCGACACACAGCCCATCTCACTACAGCGGCTGCACAATCACTTTACAATCACACGAGAATAGTTACTGTGCGCAAAAATCTAAATAACGACTTTATCCGCCGAGTTCTCGTCCTCCGTGTCGGTCTCGCTCCTCCTCTTCTGGTCATGAGCGGCGGAGCGGCATATTCTCACGCATGCGTCGCGCTCACGGCAATAACTTTGGCAAAACGGATTCAGGTTTATAGTGTAGGATATTTTAATAATCTGAGGAAACTTGTCCTCTATAAAGAAGCTTTAGTGAGATGGGAAGATGTTAAAGTTTCTTGACTGAACCATCAATGCCAATAAAGCTTTAGTTTTAACATAAGTGTCCTGACGAATCACCTAAGGCTCAGAATAAGGAACTGGGTTGAGCTGAATACACTTAAATTAAACCAATTTGTTTAATCAAATTAACTTTTATGAGTATTTAGAACTTTCTTTTTTCTTTTGAGTTCTCAAAACAGCCATTTTGTAATTAATCTGAACTGTTTTATCGTCTTGAGTTTTATGAACTTGTTTGTTTTAATTTAGGCAAACTTTAAACATTTGACCAAATCTGGGCTGGGATTGACAGTATATTTCCCAGCATGCTTTGCTATGACACTCAAAGGGGACAGAAAATGACTAAATTAAGGGTCCTATAACGCTTTTTTGTGCAGGATTAATGTTAATGTGGAGATTTAGTGTTTCGAGTTTTGCCATGCTACTTCAGAAGAGTTTCTGTTATGTGGGACGAGTGGAGTGTGAGATTGATTTAATAACAGATGTGTGTTAAATGAACTCATTTAGCGACTGTCATTAGCATTGTGTTACTAATGATCACGTTAATTTACTGAAATTGCTGGTAAAAGCTAGGCAAGTTTTAATTACTGCAATATTTAAGTTGAGATTACACGATGATATTAAGTTACATATACGAATTAGCTTACTCAAATACTGCAAGTTAAGAGTATTTAAAATGAATGAAAAATACAAATGAGCGGCTATAAATGTCTTAACTTAAAATAAAAAATAAAATAAATAATAATAAAAAAATCAAAAAGCGCTCAGACAACATACACTCAAACATACACTCAGATGTTGGGTTAAAATCAACCATTGCTGGGTTATTTGGCAGCCCATTAAGCGATTGATCTTGATTTAACACCATTATATCAGGTTCCTCGTTCCGCTTTGACATAACTTGATGTTTTTATTTTCAAATAACATGACCTCATCAAACAGGACGTTCATTTCCCATCATGCTTTGCAAATGTTTAAATAAAATGCTTTGTTTATTCATTTTTATCCAGATGAAAGATAGAGAGACGTTTTAATGTTTAATGTTCTGTTGGTATTTTAAATGTTGTGTTATGTTTAGTGTTTTTGGAGGTTATCATTGTGGTGTAAAGCAGTGCTTCAGCTGCTAATACCTATTAAAGCTGCTTTATCAATAATACAAACATCTACTTTGGATATGCCATGGATTAATAAAACCGTCTTCAGGCTAGCCAATACCGTGAATGCCGATTTTATAAAGGTTATCTTCTCAGATAACATTTGTTAATTTGTAATTAAACTGGTTTACTTGTTATAGTTCATGTTTGATATTAATTTAAGGATAATTGAACTTAATAGTTTTGGACAAAATTAAGAATGTTAACCTGATTCAAATAAAAAGCATTGAATTAACCTTACCTAAAATATTCCATATTCAAGCTGCCTCAGCTCTGTCCACTTTTAAGTCTACTAAGTCTAGTGTATTTAAGTCTAGTGTATTTAAGTCTAGTGTTTAAGTCTAGTATTTAAGTCTAGTGTATTTAAGTGTACTGAGTCTAGTGTATTTAAGTCTAGTGTATTTAAGTCTAGTATTTAAGTCTAGTATTTAAGTCTAGTATTTAAGTCTAGTATTTAAGTCTAGTATTTAAGTCTAGTGAGTCTAGTGTATTTAAGTCTAGTGAGTCTAGTGTATTTAAGTCTAGTGTATTTAAGTCTAGTATTTAAGTCTAGTATTTAAGTCTAGTATTTAAGTCTAGCGTATTTAAGTCTAGTGTATTTAAGTCTAGCGTATTTAAGTCTAGTGTATTTAAGTCTAGTGAGTCTAGTGTATTTAAGTCTAGTGTATTTAAGTCTAGCGTATTTAAGTCTAGTATTTAAGTCTAGCGTATTTAAGTCTAGTGTATTTAAGTCTAGTATTTAAGTCTAGTATTTAAGTCTAGTATTTAAGTCTAGTATTTAAGTCTAGTATTTAAGTCTAGTATTTAAGTCTAGTATTTAAGTCTAGTGAGTCTAGTGTATTTAAGTCTAGTATTTAAGTCTAGTATTTAAGTCTAGTGAGTCTAGTGTATTTAAGTCTAGTGTATTTAAGTCTAGTATTTAAGTCTAGTATTTAAGTCTAGTATTTAAGTCTAGCGTATTTAAGTCTAGTGTATTTAAGTCTAGCGTATTTAAGTCTAGTGTATTTAAGTCTAGTGAGTCTAGTGTATTTAAGTCTAGTGTATTTAAGTCTAGCGTATTTAAGTCTAGTATTTAAGTCTAGCGTATTTAAGTCTAGTGTATTTAAGTCTAGTATTTAAGTCTAGTATTTAAGTCTAGTATTTAAGTCTAGCGTATTTAAGTCTAGTATTTAAGTCTAGCGTATTTAAGTCTAGTGTATTTAAGTCTAGTGAGTCTAGTGTATTTAAGTCTAGTGTATTTAAGTCTAGTATTTAAGTCTAGTATTTAAGTCTAGTATTTAAGTCTAGTATTTAAGTCTAGTATTTAAGTCTAGTGTATTTAAGTCTAGTATTTAAGTCTAGTGTATTTAAGTGTACTGAGTCTAGTGTATTTAAGTCTAGTGTATTTAAGTCTAGTATTTAAGTCTAGTATTTAAGTCTAGTATTTAAGTCTAGTATTTAAGTCTAGCGTATTTAAGTCTAGTGTATTTAAGTCTAGTGAGTCTAGTGTATTTAAGTCTAGTGTATTTAAGTCTAGTATTTAAGTCTAGTATTTAAGTCTAGTGTATTTAAGTCTAGTATTTAAGTCTAGTGTATTTAAGTCTAGTATTTAAGTCTAGTGTATTTAAGTCTAGTGTATTTAAGTCTAGTGAGTCTAGTGTATTTAAGTCTAGTGTACTTAAGTCTAGTATTTAAGTCTAGTATTTAAGTCTAGCGTATTTAAGTCTAGTATTTAAGTCTAGTGTATTTAAGTCTAGTATTTAAGTCTAGTGTATTTAAGTCTAGTATTTAAGTCTAGTGTATTTAAGTCTAGTGTATTTAAGTCTAGTATTTAAGTCTAGTGTATTTAAGTCTAGTATTTAAGTCTAGTATTTAAGTCTAGTGTATTTAAGTCTACTGAGTCTAGTGAATTTAAGTCTAGTGTATTTAAGTCTAGTATTTAAGTCTAGTATTTAAGTCTAGTGTATTTAAGTCTAGTATTTAAGTCTAGTATTTAAGTCTAGTATTTAAGTCTAGTGTATTTAAGTCTAGTATTTAAGTCTAGTATTTAAGTCTAGTATTTAAGTCTAGTGTATTTAAGTCTAGTGTATTTAAGTCTAGTATTTAAGTCTAGTGTATTTAAGTCTAGTATTTAAGTCTAGTATTTAAGTCTAGTGTATTTAAGTCTACTGAGTCTAGTGAATTTAAGTCTAGTGTATTTAAGTCTAGTATTTAAGTCTAGTATTTAAGTCTAGTGTATTTAAGTCTAGTATTTAAGTCTAGTATTTAAGTCTAGTATTTAAGTCTAGTGTATTTAAGTCTAGTATTTAAGTCTAGTATTTAAGTCTAGCGTATTTAAGTCTAGTATTTAAGTCTAGTGTATTTAAGTCTAGTGTATTTAAGTCTAGTGAGTCTAGTGTATTTAAGTCTAGTGTATTTAAGTCTAGTATTTAAGTCTAGCGTATTTAAGTCTAGTGTATTTAAGTCTAGTGAGTCTAGTGTATTTAAGTCTAGTATTTAAGTCTAGTATTTAAGTCTAGTATTTAAGTCTAGTGTATTTAAGTCTAGTGAGTCTAGTGTATTTAAGTCTAGTGTATTTAAGTCTAGTATTTAAGTCTAGTATTTAAGTCTAGTATTTAAGTCTAGTGTATTTAAGTCTAGTATTTAAGTCTAGTATTTAAGTCTAGTGTATTTAAGTCTAGTATTTAAGTCTACTGAGCCTAGCGTATTTAAGTCTATTATTTAAGTCTAGTATTTAAGTCTAGTATTTAAGTCTAGTATTTAAGTCTAGTATTTAAGTCTAGTGTATTTAAGTCTAGTATTTAAGTCTAGTATTTAAGTCTAGTATATTTAAGTCTAGTGTATTTAAGTCTAGTATTTAAGTCTAGTGTATTTAAGTCTACTGAGTTTAGCGTATTTAAGTCTAGTATTTAAGTCTAGTATTTAAGTCTAGTGTATTTAAGTCTAGTGAGTCTAGTGTATTTAAGTCTAGTGTATTTAAATCTAGTATTTAAGTCTAGTATTTAAGTCTAGTATTTAAGTCTAGTATTTAAGTCTAGTGTATTTAAGTCTAGTATTTAAGTCTAGTATTTAAGTCTAGTGTATTTAAGTCTAGTGTATTTAAGTCTAGTATTTAAGTCTAGTATTTAAGTCTAGTGTATTTAAGTCTAGTATTTAAGTCTAGTATTTAAGTCTAGTATTTAAGTCTAGTATTTAAGTCTAGTGTATTTAAGTCTAGTATTTAAGTCTAGTATTTAAGTCTAGCGTATTTAAGTCTAGTATTTAAGTCTAGCGTATTTAAGTCTAGTGTATTTAAGTCTAGTGAGTCTAGTGTATTTAAGTCTAGTGTATTTAAGTCTAGTGAGTCTAGTGTATTTAAGTCTAGTGAGTCTAGTGTATTTAAGTCTAGTGTATTTAAGTCTAGTGAGTCTAGTGTATTTAAGTCTAGTGTATTTAAGTCTAGTATTTAAGTCTAGTATTTAAGTCTAGTGTATTTAAGTCTAGTGTATTTAAGTCTAGTGTATTTAAGTCTAGTGAGTCTAGTGTATTTAAGTCTAGTGTATTTAAGTCTAGTGAGTCTAGTGTATTTAAGTCTAGTGTATTTAAGTCTAGTGAGTCTAGTGTATTTAAGTCTAGTGTATTTAAGTCTAGTATTTAAGTCTAGTATTTAAGTCTAGTATTTAAGTCTAGTATTTAAGTCTAGTATTTAAGTCTAGTGTATTTAAGTCTAGTATTTAAGTCTCGTATTTAAGTCTAGTATTTAGGTCTAGTATTTAAGTCTAGTGTATTTAAGTCTATTATTTAAGTCTAGTATTTAAGTCTAGTGAGTCTAGTATTTAAGACTAGTATTTAAGTCTAGTATTTAAGTCTAGTATTTAAGTCTAGTATTTAAGTCTAGTATTTAAGTCTAGTATTTAAGTCTAGTATTTAAGTCTAGTGTATTTAAGTCTAGTATTTAAGTCTAGTATTTAAGTCTAGTATTTAAGTCTAGTATTTAAGTCTAGTATTTAAGTCTAGTGAGTCTAGTGTATTTAAGTCTAGTATTTAAGTCTAGTATTTAAGTCTAGTATTTAAGTCTAGTATTTAAGTCTAGTATTTAAGTCTAGCGTATTTAAGTCTAGTATTTAAGTCTAGTGTATTTAAGTCTAGTGAGTCTAGTGTATTTAAGTCTAGTGTATTTAAGTCTAGTGAGTCTAGTGTATTTAAGTCTAGTATTTAAGTCTAGTATTTAAGTCTAGTATTTAAGTCTAGTATTTAAGTCTAGTATTTAAGTCTAGTGTATTTAAGTCTAGTATTTAAGTCTAGTATTTAAGTCTAGTATTTAAGTCTAGTGTATTTAAGTCTAGTGTATTTAAGTCTAGTGTATTTAAGTCTAGTGAGTCTAGTGTATTTAAGTCTAGTGTATTTAAGTCTAGTGAGTCTAGTGTATTTAAGTCTAGTGTATTTAAGTCTAGTGAGTCTAGTGTATTTAAGTCTAGTGTATTTAAGTCTAGTATTTAAGTCTAGTATTTAAGTCTAGTATTTAAGTCTAGTATTTAAGTCTAGTATTTAAGTCTAGTGTATTTAAGTCTAGTATTTAAGTCTCGTATTTAAGTCTAGTATTTAGGTCTAGTATTTAAGTCTAGTGTATTTAAGTCTATTATTTAAGTCTAGTATTTAAGTCTAGTGAGTCTAGTATTTAAGACTAGTATTTAAGTCTAGTATTTAAGTCTAGTATTTAAGTCTAGTATTTAAGTCTAGTGAGTCTAGTGTATTTAAGTCTAGTATTTAAGTCTAGTATTTAAGTCTAGTATTTAAGTCTAGTATTTAAGTCTAGTATTTAAGTCTAGTATTTAAGTCTAGTATTTAAGTCTAGTGAGTCTAGTGTATTTAAGTCTAGTATTTAAGTCTAGTATTTAAGTCTAGTATTTAAGTCTAGTATTTAAGTCTAGCGTATTTAAGTCTAGTATTTAAGTCTAGTGTATTTAAGTCTAGTGAGTCTAGTGTATTTAAGTCTAGCGTATTTAAGTCTAGTATTTAAGTCTAGCGTATTTAAGTCTAGTATTTAAGTCTAGCGTATTTAAGTCTAGTATTTAAGTCTAGTGCATTTAAGTCTAGTGAGTCTAGCGTATTTAAGTCTAGCGTATTTAAGTCTAGTATTTAAGTCTAGTGTATTTAAGTCTAGTGAGTCTAGCGTATTTAAGTCTAGTGTAATTAAGTCTAGTATTTAAGTCTAGTATTTAAGTCTAGTGTATTTAAGTCTAGCGTATTTAAGTCTAGTATTTAAGTCTAGTGTATTTAAGTCTAGTGAGTCTAGCGTATTTAAGTCTAGTGTAATTAAGTCTAGTATTTAAGTCTAGTATTTAAGTCTAGTGTATTTAAGTCTAGCGTATTTAAGTCTAGCGTATTTAAGTCTAGTGTATTTAAGTCTAGTATTTAAGTCTAGTGTATTTAAGTCTAGTATTTAAGTCTAGTGTATTTAAGTCTAGTGAGTCTAGCGTATTTAAGTCTAGCGTATTTAAGTCTAGTATTTAAGTCTAGTGTATTTAAGTCTAGTGAGTCTAGCGTATTTAAGTCTAGTGTAATTAAGTCTAGTATTTAAGTCTAGTATTTAAGTCTAGTGTATTTAAGTCTAGCGTATTTAAGTCTAGCGTATTTAAGTCTAGTGTATTTAAGTCTAGTATTTAAGTCTAGTGTATTTAAGTCTAGCGTATTTAAGTCTAGTGCATTTAAGTCTAGTGAGTCTAGCGTATTTAAGTCTAGCGTATTTAAGTCTAGTATTTAAGTCTAGCGTATTTAAGTCTAGTATTTAAGTCTAGTGCATTTAAGTCTAGTGAGTCTAGCGTATTTAAGTCTAGCGTATTTAAGTCTAGTATTTAAGTCTAGTGTATTTAAGTCTAGTGAGTCTAGCGTATTTAAGTCTAGTGTAATTAAGTCTAGTATTTAAGTCTAGTGAGTCTAGTATTTAAGTCTAGTATTTAAGTCTAGTATTTAAGTCTAGTATTTAAGTCTAGTATTTAAGTCTAGTATTTAAGTCTAGTATTTAAGTCTAGTGAGTCTAGTGTATTTAAGTCTAGTATTTAAGTCTAGTATTTAAGTCTAGTATTTAAGTCTAGTATTTAAGTCTAGTGTATTTAAGTCTAGTGTAATTAAGTCTAGTATTTAAGTCTAGTGAGTCTAGTATTTAAGTCTAGTATTTAAGTCTAGTATTTAAGTCTAGTATTTAAGTCTAGTATTTAAGTCTAGTATTTAAGTCTAGTATTTAAGTCTAGTGAGTCTAGTGTATTTAAGTCTAGTATTTAAGTCTAGTATTTAAGTCTAGTATTTAAGTCTAGTGAGTCTAGCGTATTTAAGTCTAGTGTAATTAAGTCTAGTATTTAAGTCTAGTATTTAAGTCTAGTGTATTTAAGTCTAGTATTTAAGTCTAGTATTTAAGTCTAGTGTATTTAAGTCTAGCGTATTTAAGTCTAGTGCATTTAAGTCTAGTGAGTCTAGCGTATTTAAGTCTAGCGTATTTAAGTCTAGTATTTAAGTCTAGCGTATTTAAGTCTAGTATTTAAGTCTAGTGCATTTAAGTCTAGTGAGTCTAGCGTATTTAAGTCTAGCGTATTTAAGTCTAGTATTTAAGTCTAGCGTATTTAAGTCTAGTATTTAAGTCTAGTGCATTTAAGTCTAGTGAGTCTAGCGTATTTAAGTCTAGCGTATTTAAGTCTAGTATTTAAGTCTAGTGCATTTAAGTCTAGTGAGTCTAGCGTATTTAAGTCTAGTGTATTTAAGTCTAGTATTTAAGTCTAGTGTATTTAAGTCTAGCGTATTTAAGTCTAGTGCATTTAAGTCTAGTGAGTCTAGCGTATTTAAGTCTAGCGTATTTAAGTCTAGTATTTAAGTCTAGTATTTAAGTCTAGTATTTAAGTCTAGCGTATTTAAGTCTAGTGTATTTAAGTCTAGTGAGTCTAGCGTATTTAAGTCTAGTATTTAAGTCTAGTGAGTCTAGCGTATTTAAGTCTAGTATTTAAGTCTAGTATTTAAGTCTAGTATTTAAGTCTAGCGTATTTAAGTCTAGTGTATTTAAGTCTAGTGAGTCTAGCGTATTTAAGTCTAGTATTTAAGTCTAGTGTAGTCTAGCGTATTCCTTTAGCCATGCATTTAATATTCCGTGACTTGCAGTCCAGTTATCATTATATTAATGCACTTCATCCATTACATTACGTGTTTTATAGATTGTCTTATTGTTTTAATCTTGCAGACTGTTCTGTTTTGCATACTCTGTGCATGTGCGATATAAATTCAATGTGGTATTGAATTAACCTTACTACATTTTTTTTTTAATTAAGTTTACTGAAATAGACAGTTTTATTTAAACCCAACATAACCCAGTTATGTGGAACCTGTGACATAAAAAAGTGAATCCAATGTATCATTATTTATTTATTTTTTTAGTGAATAATGGCATTAAAAATGATTGACACCCCATTGCATTTTATAACCTTCCTTTGCAGTCAGGATGGCAAAAGTTTAACTTTGCAAATACTGTTTCACATCGACTTATAATAATAATAGTAATAGTAATACTTTAGTGCTTACTACACCATTACAGTAAACGGCAATACAGAAGTAAATGTGAGAATGAACAGGCAAAGCGTTGTCCTCTCAGCATATCTGAATTATTATAGTAAGTGTTCTTGTGCAAAGAGAATTCAAGGCATGAGAAGCGCACAGATTTGAGATAATTAATTGAACAGATGCATGTTTTATTCAGGCTGACAGTCGTCTTGACATTTCCCCGTTGCGTCGTGTCACATCCGTCACTGCAGAAACCAGCTGTTTATTACTGTCATTCAGCGGTCATAATGACACATTAGCCTCCTTACTCACATCTCCAACACAGCTGCAAATGGAAACCTCCATTCAGTCACAATATGACAACAAGTGCCACTGAATAATCACTCAGCGTGCATGACAGAACGGCAGAAAACACTCTTCTTACTCAGTCATTGCGTCTCGTTTCCAGACTAAATATCTCAATATTCTTAAATCAAGATGCTTTTACTAGATCAGTAAAACGACATGAGATATTTCTCCTGTTTTGTTGAAAATAAACTTTTCCCCAGAAAACAAGAAAAAAATAAAAAAAATCTCATTTTAATTCTCTAGTAAATGCATCTTGATTTAAGAATATTAAGATATTTGGACTGGAAACAAGAAATACTAAATGTGTGTGTGTGTGTGTGTGTGTGTGTGTGTGTGTGTGTGTGTGTGTGTGTGTGTGTGTGTGTGTGTGTGTGTCACTGAATAATCACTCAGTGTTCATTTTCTTTGCATGACAGTAGACGCAGAGGTAAAGCGGCTCAGCTGTGAGATGAGGTTGCACTAGCCTGCAAATTGAAATGCCAAACATCCTGGCAGGCAGAGAGCCCAAATTGAGCCCATCGGGTCACGCCGGGGTCGCCGAGTGTCTTCGGTTCCAGACTGATAATCCCTTCCACAATCTGAAACTTGGCACCCTGCACCATAACGTTCAGCTAAGCAGAAATCTGCTGACTGATTGGTCAGTGACACCCTAAATAAATGAGCCAGCTCGAAGAAAGTCCGTGGATTAAGTGCCGAGGTCCCGCTGGAAAGAGGGAATGGGGTAATTTGTCGGACCTCTTCCATCTGTTTGGGCGTCTCCGTGACCCTTTAGTCTCAGACATCTCAAACATGGCTGGAGGATCATGGGACGCCATCCCTCAGCCTACGGAACGCTCGGCATTTACAGAAAACTCCCATCCCGGGACTCCACACGTTTAACTCAGAAGCGGACTGAAGGTTACACTCTCAGAAGAAAAGCTACAGTGCAGATCTGGACAGTCCCTCAGCTCATCTCCTCGAGTCCTGTACTGAAGTTCACTGTTTGAGTCTCTGTGCTTTACTGGAGTATTATTTTTTCTGTAATCTTCTGACTTTAACTTCACTCCATCTGAAAGACAAATATCGTCCTCTTTACTCCACTACATTTCTATCAAGGTCCTCGAAGTGGAAAGTCGTTTCTGTCGCCGCTTTGAAAGTCAGTGATGATTTTTTTCTTCTTTAAAAGGTGTTTGGGTTTTTGCAGAAAGCCTTTCAGGAATCACTCTTGTAGAGTCTCGTGAAGTTCAATGATTTCACAGCATTTATTAAACACTGATTTATAGTTTAGAGCAAAATGACGGAAGAAGACGGATGTCCAAATGCTCATTTAGTGGAGTATTGACATAAACAAAGTTGATTCTGTCTTCAGTGAAGGTGAACAGTGTGAGAATATCAGATGTGTATCAGTGTATTGGATCCGTGCATTCGGCCTTAAAGTGACAGCAGCTTTGTAACTTTTCTACAAGTATTTAAATGAGTTTAAGTTAGTCGTCTGCTAGTGTGTCAGATGGAGCGTCACTGACTGGCTTAAACCATGATGGCATAATGTGCATTTATACAACTATAATACAATAATGCGGCGACATAAAGAAGGACATTTACTTTTGATACTTACCTGCTGAATTTGGTTCCAAACCCTGAAAGACATCTATAGAAGCTCTTACTGAGAATTAACAGGTTTAGATTTTGATGTTTTTTATTTTATTTGTTTTTTAGTTTGCTCACCATTATGGAGATCAGTGTTTCCTATATTTGGGCAGTTTGACTCATATTTTTAATTAAGTTTGTGGTTTTTGTTAGTGTACACAAAACACATAATTGTTCAAAAATGCTTTTCTTATTTAGTATTTCTTTCTTATTTCTAGTCTAAATATCTAAATATTCTTAGATCAAGATGCATTTACTAGATAATTCAAATGTTTATATATATCTGAAGAGAGTTTTTGCTTAAAACAGGTAAAATGATCTGCCAATGGGGTGAGAAAAATAATCTGATTTCTGTTCGGAAACGAGAAACAAGATTTCAATCAGAAATCAGATTATTTTTCTCACCCCATTGGCAGATCATTTTACCTGTTTTAAGCAAAAACTCTCTTCATTTAGATATTTTTCCCCAGAAAACAAGAAAAAATATCTTATGTGGTTTTACTGATCTAGTAAATGCATCTAGATTTAGGAATATTAAAATTTTTGGACTGGAAACAAGACAAAGTTACTAAATAAGAAGAGTGTTTTTGGCAGTGAGCAGAGCCGACCTGCCCGATTGAAAGCTTCATTAGGGTGAAGGGCTTAAGAGTTCCTGTCCGTCATGGAGAAACACACACTAAGAGCATCAGGTGAAACACACACACACACACACACAGCATGGAGATTGAGTTCCTGAATTCGAGTATGGCTTGAGCTAAATGTTGTCTGCACAGCAGGTCCAGGAAAACTCCCGGCAAGCAATCCTCCGGATCCGTCGACATCAGTCTTCCAGGTCTTCTCACCTACTGATCTTCACACTTTGGAGAACGGCACAGTTTTGACTCATGAATAAATAAAGAAGGTTGTAGCCTTGCGAGGATGTGTGAGACCTGTCCAAGCGGATCAACAGATGTGACAGATCGAGCCAAACAAAGAGAATCTGAATTAGGTTCATGGTTGGGCTTTTATCAGGGTTTCGGTGTGTGTTATGTTCAGGGAAATTAGGACAAAATAAAAACAAATAATCAAGCCTGAAGCAACAGGACAAATGCATAGAATAGAGCAAAGACTCATGTCAGATAAACAGTGCTTTTCAGGTTTGTCAGATACAGAAATCCAAATAAAGTACTCAAAAAGAAAATAACTGCATTTTATAATCTTCACTGTTTAAATTTAATAAAGATTAATCATTATTGAAGTTACAAAAGTCAAGAGCAGAGAGGGATGTCTGTGTCATTGCACACCTGCGTGTGTGTGTGTGTGTGTGTGTGTGTGTGTGTGTGTGTGTGTGTGTGTGTGTGTGTGTGTGTGTGTGTGTGTGTGTGTGTGTGTGTGTGTGTGTGTGTGTGAGTGTGTGTGTGTGTGTGTGTGTGTGTGTGTGTGTGTGTGTGTGTGTGTGTGTGTGTGTGTGTGTGTGTGTGTGTCTTTAGCTCCACCCACTGCACGTCTGTGTGTGTCTGTGTGTCTTTAGCTCCGCCCACTGCATGTCTGTGTGTGTATTTAGCTCCGCCCACTGCATGTCGGTGTGTGTATTTAGCTCCGCCCACTGCATGTCTGTGTGTGTCTTTAGCTCCGCCCACTGCATGTCTGTGTGTGTCTTTAGCTCCGCCCACTGCATGTCTGTGTGTCTTTAGCTCCGCCCACTGCACGCATGTGTGTGTCTTTAGCTCCGCCCACTGCATGTCTGTGTGTGTCTTTAGCTCCGCCCACTGCACGCCTGTGTGTGTCTGTGTGTGACTTAAGCTCCGCCCACTGCACATCTGTGAAGC
This sequence comes from Pseudorasbora parva, assembly GCF_024679245.1. NCBI lineage: Eukaryota > Metazoa > Chordata > Actinopteri > Cypriniformes > Gobionidae > Pseudorasbora > Pseudorasbora parva. Next base: position 516,857 of record NC_090174.1, read on the forward strand.
TCCAGCTTTAAGGATAGAATCTTCCAGGTAGGAGTGATCCTAGTTTAACCGTCAAGGTGGCGATGGAAGATTGAGGTTATAAGGCGACACCCCCTCCTTTATTTCATCTGTAATGTGTTGTCGACAGTGTAATAAAGATTTTACACAAACCTGTTTGGCTTTCTGCAATGTGCACATGTCACCAAGAGCAGTAAGTCATGCCTCCGCCCGTCTCTTCTATCACCAACATTCATGTGATAGTTTATTGCCATTGAGTTTTTTGACCAGCTGAGACTGCAGCTCAAGGGAAGGCTTGCACTGCTAAATGTGGAACGGTCACTTGAGTTCGATTAGATTCAAATGTGCCAGTGCGGTGAAACTGTTCAACATCTGAATCAAGAACTTCATGAAACGATATAATGAATATAATAATAGGACTGAGAGCGCATGAAACTATACATGAGGGCTGAGATTGGACTGGATTTACGGCCGATGAAACCCAGTGAGCCAACAGGGCATGAAGGATGGAACCGAGAGAGAGAGAGACTTTGATTTACAAACATTACAAAATCAATAATAATAATAATTACATATTACCAAGTAAATACCAGATTCCCTTTTTCACCTATAGTCACCAATGCACCCCATCTCCAAAATAAAACACATTGTTAGTATGCCGATAATAAGTATATTCAATGACCACTCTTGACTTCACTAGGTCCCCATATCTACACACAGTTATATCATCTGCATATGCAGATAAATAAAGTTTACAATGATCATTTGAATTAGGAATTACAACTCCTTCAAGACTCCTCCTCAGTCTGCACAACAAAGGTTCAATAACCAAACCGTATAACTGCCTGGAAAGGGGATGTCCTTGTCTGATACCTCAGGACACAGTTACTGGTTCGCTTAATCCACCGCCTGCTTTGAGAACAGAAACAGTACAATATAACAACCGGATATAGGATATAAATCTGTCACCAAACCCAAAATATATTAACACAGTAAAAAGATACGCATGATCAACCCGATCAAAAGCCTTTTCTTGATCCAGAGATAGAACTCCCAGATCAACATGATAAAACGGATCCATTAGTTATATCCCGTGATAGAAAAAGATTATCCATTATAGATATTATTTCAGGCATACGTTTGATCATTGTGCACTAACAAGTCTAAACAAGTCTATTTGATAAACATTTGAAAAAAATTTATATATATATATATAATCTGAGCATAACAAAATACTGGTCTCCAGTTTTTGAGGAGTCGCAGGTCCCCTTTCTTTGGAAGCAGCGATAAAACGACAACTTATGGGAATATAAGGTTTCACTTTCTACACTCAAAAAAATGACTTGTTGAATTTACTTAAAAAATGTGTGTTCAGTGGTTGCACACAACTATAGTGAGCACATTTTACAAATAACAATTTAGTTTAATTAATTTAGTCAAGTAAAGCTGGCACAATTTCTTTGAGTAAATACAAACCTTTTGAATTTGTCACTGTCACATAATATTTATATGTGCCGTTTACTTAATTACGTTACATTTATAAAAGTTTATTATGTGAGGTAAGCACTATCAATTTAATTTGCCTTTAAAAAATGTAAAGAACAACTGTTACGGTCTGCGAGTGTATTAGATGTTTTGTCTGCCTGTCTTCTCTGTGGTTGTGCTGTCTTGCTCTTAGGTCTCTGCTGATTGGAGGAAGCGACTGTCACTCTTCATCAAGGTGCCGTCTCTGCAGCCAATCAAGTGCCGCCCTGGTGGATAAATTCTCCCAGCGTGTCCTGATTAGGCAGTGTGTGTGCGTGCCAGGTGTTTCAGTTGGTGTATCAGTTTGAACCTCTTGTTATCTTGTGTTGATTCCACACTTGATTCTGTATTGTGAAATGTTGAGAGTTAAGAGTAATTTAGTAGCCTACTTTCTGGGGAAATAGAGAACAGGTAAGCAGGTCGCGCGATGTACATCTTGCCCGCAGTTATCAAATGTTAAACACACCAGGTAAGGGGTGAGCGCCCTCTTTGTATTTATTTGTTCTTATTTAGTGTAGGTTTAGTTATGGCGTCGGATACGCTGAAGATTTCGGTTTTACTTTCTACATTTTTCTTTGGTTAGAAGGTTAGTGGGTTTTGGGGAATTTAGTTTAGGAACTCTTTTTGTTTTATTCTTTTCTTTAATTTGGCGCCACCACGTTCCTTTTTCCCCATTAGTTTATTTGTATCTCTACCTTATATTCCATTTAATGCATTGTAAATAGCGCATACACACTAATTAGTGGCTTCGGCTTTTGGAATTAATAAACCAATTGGTACTATCAATTTCTGTGTCTGGTCTCTTCTGCTGCCCGCTCCACTAAATATATTTTAATATTTAAATGTTACGTGCTGACCCTAGACCTTTAAAAGTTCGTAACAACAACAAGCATATTTTGACAAACTAAAAATATTGAATTAAAAGCAGGAATTCCATCCGACACACACACACACACACACACACACACACACACTGTGTGCATAACTGAACATTAAACACTAACATACACTTATAACATCTTTCCTGAAATATCCCTTTAGTCCACAGATTTCCTCTCCTAGCGCCGTCCCTTGCAAAGCATGCTGGGAACTACAGATCCACTGCCGTTAGTTATGACAGCACTAATATCTCATGTAGTTTTAACGCAAATTAATGAAGTAAAAAAACTTCAGGTTTAAATTTATTAGGCTCACATTTCGACACAACTTCATTTAATTAGGTAAAGTGAGCATCATTTAAATGTGTTCTCTATGAAGGGCCTGAATCATGTTTTGGAGTGTCCGGCAACACTTTATAAAAATCTTGTCCTATTATTTCCCAAAATTGTTGATAAAAATCTTTAGGTAGTCCATCAGTTCCTGGGGAACGGCCTATATTCACCTGACGCATTGCTTCTGTAAGGTCTTTTAAAGTGATTAGACTGTCCATTGCCATGTTCTGTTCATCCCCAAGCTGAGGCAAGTCCTTAAGCATCACAGCTCTCAGCACTGTATAACTCCTTATTAAAGTCTCTTGATAAATTCCTCATTTCATCTGGATTTAATAATACTATTTCATCCTGATGATGAAGGTGACACATTTGTTTTTGATTAACAGTTTTTCTTGAAGCATCCATATCTTTGATATCAGTCAAACATCAATGCTCCCTTGGCCTGCTCTTGTAAAAAAAAAGAATTCAGTTCTTGTTTTTTTCCCCCTTTTAACACATCACAATGTACACCTTCATTAATATTTACAAGATTTTTTTCCAACAACTCAATATAATCATAGTTGATGTATTAAAAACCTAATTCTGACTAAATAATCTTATATCTGCATTTCCCACATCCCACCATTGACAAAGAGTCTCAAACAAAGACTTCTTCAACTTCCAGTTCCTCCAAAACACTTTCACAGACTGAACATCAGCAATAATTTAACATTTAGGGAGAGAGAGAGAGAGAGAGAGAGAGAGAGAGAGAGAGAGAGAGAGAGAGAGAGAGAGAGAGAGAGAGAGAGAGGATGTGTTGGAGACCGAGCGAGCGAGCGAGGGAAAGTTTACAGTTGTAATCAGTGTTGGGGGAAATGTACTTTAGAGAGCTGATTGATGAAAGCCCCATGCAGAGCGGAAAGAAAAGAAGAGCTTCGCACTAGCCAGAGCGCAGGAGCTGCCAAGTGCTTCCTGGGGACTGAAGGCCGCAGCGCATGATGCACACTTCCTTTCATGCAGTAAAGTCAACTGCGCTCCTGTTACCCTCCACCACAACTGAGACGCTCTCCTCTGCTCGTGAAGCAGAGCCATGTGTTCTGACAGTATATTGGGTGACAGTCTACAGGCCCTGACGTGCCTCTGACTCAGCCGTGCCTCATGCCTCAATGTGACGGACGTCTCCTCACGCTCCTGATGGCAAGTGTTCATGTACATTAGTGTTCTGGCTCGACCGCGCTCTTCTTCTGACCTCTGCAAGGAGCAATACCCCGAGAAATAGAAACTCGACAAAAGCATTGAGTTCATATTCTTGTGTAACTGACACTCAATAAACCCGTTTCTTGAGTGATACCCAGAAATGTTGAATATTCTGCTCTAATATGATTTCTGAGCTGTGCGGTGTCCAGAATAATAATCCTCCGCTGTGTGTTATAAGGCCAGAGGAGAACTGAGTCTGGTTTCTCTAAGGTTTATTTTTCTCCATCATGCCCTGATGGAGTTTCGGTTCCTTTGTGTCACGTCACAGACAAAGGAAAAGGTGCGAGGACTCAAGTGCAGAGAAAGATAATTTATTACAAAATAAACATAAACTCAAAACAAAACCCACGAGGGGGAAAAACACACAATAGAATAATAAAATATAAACTTAAACAAACCAACAGAATCACAGGGAGAACGGGAGACGCAGACATTACACAAGGATCCAACCAGACTGACAAACACAAGGAGATTATAAAGGGAACAAACCAGGCAGATAATGAGGGAGAACAGGTGGGGCAAATTAACCAATAATCAGATAACAAGGGGGAGGGAACTGACAGGGACACGAGCACATGCTCAACATAACAAAACCCACAAGTGCACACACGACAGGACAGGCATGTGACATTACCCCCTCCTTAAGGAGCGGCTACCAGACGCTCCACTAGGGACGGGAGGGACAGACCCGGGCGGGACGGGAGGGACAGACCAGGGAGGGACGGGAGGGACAGACCAGGGAGGGAGGGGAGGGACAGACCAGGGAGGCACAGACCAGGGGGGCACGGGAGGGACAGACCAGGGGGGCACGGGAGGGACAGACCAGGGGGGCACGGGAGGGACAGACCAGGGGGGCACGGGAGGGACAGACAAAGAAGGTACAGACAAGGGAGGGGTAAACAAGGGAGGAACGAGGAAAACAAAAAGTTCAGGAGGCCATGGTGGCCCACAAAGTTCAAATGGCCAGGGCGGCCCACCGAGTTCGGGAGGCCCACCAAGTTCAAGCGGCCGGGGCGGCCCATAGAGTTCAGGCAGCCAGGGCAGTGCGGGTAGAGCAGGGCGCCAGGGAGGCGCGGTGAGAGCAGGGCGCCAGGGAGGCGCGGTGAGAGCAGGGCGCCAGAGAGGCGCGGTGAGTGCAGGGGGCGCCAGGGAGGCGCGGTGAGAGCAGGACGCCTCAGCGGCGCACGGAGAGCAGGACGCCTCAGCGGCGCACGGAGAGCAGGACGCCTCAGCGGCGCACGGAGAGCAGGACGCCTCAGCGGCGCACGGAGAGCAGGAAGCCTCAGCGGCGCACGGAGAGCAGGACGCCTCAGCGGCGCACGGAGAGCAGGACGCCTCAGCGGCGCACGGAGAGCAGGACGCCTCAGCGGCGCACGGAGAGCAGGACGCCTCAGCGGCGCACGGAGAGCAGGACGCCTCAGCGGCGCACGGAGAGCAGGACGCCTCAGCGGCGCACGGAGAGCAGGACGCCTCAGCGGCGCACGGAGAGCAGGACGCCTCAGCGGCGCACGGAGAGCAGGACGCCTCAGCGGCGCACGGAGAGCAGGACGCCTCAGCGGCGCACGGAGAGCAGGACGCCTCAGCGGCGCACGGAGAGCAGGACGCCTCAGCGGCGCACGGAGAGCAGGACGCCTCAGCGGCGCACGGAGAGCAGGACGCCTCAGCGGCGCACGGAGAGCAGGACGCCTCAGCGGCGCACGGAGAGCAGGACGCCTCAGCGGCGCACGGAGAGCAGGACGCCTCAGCGGCGCACGGAGAGCAGGACGCCTCAGGGGCGCAGGGAGAGCAGGACGCCTCAGCGGCGCAGGCAGGGCGTTGGGGAAACTTCTCCAGTCCAGCAGTATCCACCAGCACTGGGACCACCGGAATACGATCTGCTGGCATTGGGACCACCGGAACATGATCTGCCGGAACTGGGACCACCGGAACACGATCCACCAGCACAGGGACCACCGGAACACGATCCACCGGCACAGGGACCACCGGAACACGATCCGCCGGAACTGGGACCACCGGAACTGCCTCCGGGGCTTCGGATAAAGCCATGTGCTCCTTCCACGCATGCAGGACTGCCACCACAAAGCATCCCATCACAGCCCTCCAGGCCGTTTCCGGACTCGGGACCACCGGAATGGAGTCCACCGGCACAGGGACCACCGGAAAACGATCCACCGGCACAGGGACCACCGGAACATGATCCACCGGCACAGGGACCACCGGAGCACGATCCACCGGCACAGGGACCATCGAAGCACGATCCACCGGCACAGGGACCACCGGAGCACGATCCACCGGCACAGGGACCACCGGAACACGATCCACCGGCACAGGGACCACCGGAACACGATCCACCGGCACTGGGACCACCAAAACACGATCCACCGGCACTGGGACCACCGGAACACGATCCACCGGAACACGATCCACCGGCACAGGGACCACCGGAACTGGGACCACCGGAACACGATCCACCGGAACTGGGACCACCGGAGTTGTGGATGACACCCTGTGCTTCTCCCAAGCATGCAGGACTGCCACCACAAAGCCTCCCATAACAGCCCTCCAGGCCATGTCTGGACTCGGGATTCCCGGACTCGGGACCCCCGGGACTGGCACCGAGGGAGAACTTCTCTGCTGAGTCCTCATTGTATGGTTGGATCCTTCACAAGGAAGTCACAGGGGAAGGAAAAGGTGCGAGGACTCAAGTGCAGAGAAAGATAATTTATTACAAAATAAACATAAACTCAAAACAAAACCCACGAGGGGGAAAAACACACAATAGAATAATAAAATATAAACTTAAACAAACCAACAGAATCACAGGGAGAACGGGAGACGCAGACATTACACAAGGATCCAACCAGACTGACAAACACAAGGAGATTATAAAGGGAACAAACCAGGCAGATAATGAGGGAGAACAGGTGGGGCAAATTAACCAATAATCAGATAACAAGGGGGAGGGAACTGACAGGGACACGAGCACATGCTCAACATAACAAAACCCACAAGTGCACACACGACAGGACAGGCATGTGACACTTTGGTCGCGTTTGGCTTGGCTTGCTCAGTTGGGGACACTAACATTATGATCAGAGTTATTCAACTAAATATACAAATAACATTAATTACTAAATTAACTGTATTAACTATAATACTGATCTGCCGACATTGTCTCTCTATGATAAATTAAAATAAGCTGATAACATCACTGTTTACTCCAGAACGACTGTACAGCCAAATCTAATTCTGCTGCAGTATTGTCCTGTTTAACACTGAAGCTGCTCTGACACAATCGGCGCTGGAGAAGAGCGATAGAAATAAAGATGAATAAGTTCTGAACGCACCGAGGCTACAGGTCTATGTTTAATGGCCGTCGTGTTTGAGGAGGAAGGGGGTTCGCGGCCCTCAGACAGGATTGAGTTAACGTTCCAGCTCCGACCCCCAGTTCACAGTGACTTGTTGGTGATTTATCTGATGGAAGGAATTCAGTGAAGGGCTGAGATCTCTACTGTAACCTTTTACCCCCACCAGATGTTCGCTCTGAAAACACGATAATGTTCATCCCTAAATCCCCATGCAAACATATCAAGTGGCTGCTATGTGTTTGTGGCAAGACTTAGTGAAATGACAGGAGGGCGATGGGAAAGGATTTTAAACAGCAGCGGCGCGCATCAGAGGTGCACATGAAACATGATTTTAAACTCCTAGAAATGAGTAACACACTAATAATCCAGTAACGTTAAAAAAAACATTTGTTCAATGTTATCAGGGGTCTCCTTTATAAAACTTTCCATCAATCCGAAAAGTGTACGTACCACAAAAGCTAGATGAACATACGTTTTCACATTTATAAAGCCACGTGTACCTGAATGTGCAAATGAACCTTTATAATCCATTTCAGAGGAAGATTGTGTGCGCATGCGTCTCCTCCCAGAAATCACCATATATGGAGCTATAACGCCTAGCTTTACTATGCATAACCTCATCTGCATATCATTTGCATGCATTTTCCCATCCACATGACGCCATGTTCAACACTGTCAAAGCTACATTGAATAATATCAGATATGGACTATAAATGTGCCTTACACTTTACATCGCTGAAAATCATCCAATGTCATTTTTATGTTTTAGAATAAATATATCAAAATATCCAATTGTATTCTCGGATAAAGTTTTCGGGTAACACATTAAAATAGTGAACACATATTCACTATTAACTCTGACTTTTTCCTCAATAATCTCCTAATTTACTGCTTATTAATAGTTAGTAAGGTAGTTTTTGTAGCGTTTAAGTTTAGGTATTGGGTCGGATTAAGGGATGTAGAATAAGCTCATGCAGAATAAGGCATTAATATGAGCTTTAGAAGAGCTCATAAACAGACAATATCATAGGAATATGCCTGATCATAAGACACTAGTTAATAGTTAATAACTGAACATTAAATAAAGTGTTACCAACTTTTAAGTTAAACCATTTCCTTTAAGTTGTATCCTTCAGACATCCTTTATTTTGTGAAGATGCCTTTACACTCCGGTTGTACCATAAGCTCTTATCACTGGACCAGATCCTGCAGCGTCTGAAATATCACCGATCATCGTTCTCACTAAAACATACTTTTCCATAACATGAGATCTGCCAATGAGAATTATTGGAATTAGCCTATATTTAATACTTACTGTCACTGAAACTGTCTCACAGGAAAAATGATCAAAATTAGCACAGCCACAGGTTTGTCTAAATTCATATAATTTTTGTTTAACTTCTGAATAATGACCTAAAGTCATTTCAGTGCATCCTGGCCAGATTTGCCCATTGGCCGCTGTCCATCATGGCCTCCTAATCATCCCCCTCTCCTGATTGGCTTCATCACTCGGTCTCCTCTCCACCAATCAGCTGGTGTGGTGAGCATTCTGGCGCAATATGGCTGCCGTCACATCATCAGGTGGTGCTGCACATTATTTCCATAATGTCCAAAAGTAACTTTCCATAATGTCCAAAAGTAACTTTCCATAATGTCCAAAAGTAACTTTCCATAATGTCCAAAAGTAACATTATATAATGCCCAAAAGTAACTTTCCATAATGTCCAAAAGTAACTTTCCATAATGTCCAAAAGTAACTTTCTATAATGTCCAAAAGTAACTTTCCATAATGTCCAAAAGTAACTTTCCATAATGTCCAAAATTAACTTTCCATAATGTCCAAAAGTCACTTTCTATAATGTCCAAAAGTAACTTTCTATAATGTACAAAAGTAACTTTCTATAATGTCCAAAAGTAACTTTCCATAATGTCCAAAAGTAACTTTCTATAATGTCCAAAATTAACTTTCCATAATGTCCAAAAGTCACTTTCTATAATGTCCAAAAGTAACTTTCTATAATGTACAAAAGTAACTTTCTATAATGTCCAAAAGTAACTTTCCATAATGTCCAAAAGTAACTTTCCATAATGTCCAAAAGTAACTTTCTATAATGTCCAAAAGTAACTTTCCATAATGTCCAAAAGTAACTTTCCATAATGTCCAAAAATAACTTTCTATAATGTCCAAAAGTAACTTTCCATAATGTCCAAAAGTAACTTTCCATAATGTCCAAAAGTAACTTTCTATAATGTCCAAAAGTAACTTTCCATAATGTCCAAAAGTAACTTTCCATAATGTCCAAAAGTAACTTTCCATAATGTCCAAAAGTAACTTTCCATAATGTCCAAAAGTAACTTTCTATAATGTCCAAAATTAACTTTCCATAATGTCCAAAAGTCACTTTCTATAATGTCCAAAAGTAACTTTCTATAATGTACAAAAGTAACTTTCTATAATGTCCAAAAGTAACTTTCCATAATGTCCAAAAGTAACTTTCCATAATGTCCAAAAGTAACTTTCCATAATGTCCAAAAGTAACTTTCTATAATGTCCAAAAGTAACTTTCCATAATGTCCAAAAGTAACATTATATAATGTCCAAAAGTAACTTTCCATAATGTCCAGAAATAACGGTCCATAATGTCCAAAAGTAACTTTCTATAATGTCCAAAATTAACTTTCCATAATGTCCAAAAGTAACTTTCCATAATGTCTAAAAGTAACTTTCCATAATGTCCAAAAAATAACTTTCCATAATGTCTAAAAGTAACTTTCCATAATGTCCAAAAGTAACTTTCCATAATGTCTAAAAGTAACTTTCTATAATGTCCAAAATTAACTTTCCATAATGTCCAAAAGTAACTTTCCATAATGTCCAAAAGTAACTTTCCATAATGTCCAAAAGTAACTTTCCATAATGTCCAAAAAATAACTTTCCATAATGTCTAAAAGTAACTTTCCATAATGTCCAAAAAATAACTTTCTATAATGTCCAAAAGTAACTTTCCATAATGTCCAAAAGTAACTTTCTATAATGTCCAAAAGTAACTTTCCATAATGTCCAAAAGTAACTTTCCATAATGTCTAAAAGTAACTTTCCATAATGTCCAAAAGTAACTTTCTATAATGTCCAAAAGTAACATTATATAATGTCCAAAAGTAACATTATATAATGTCCAAAAGTAACTTTCTATAATGTCCAAAAGTAACTTTCCATAATGTCCAAAAGTAACTTTCCATAATGTCCAAAAGTAACTTTCCATAATGTCCAAAAGTAACTTTCCATAATGTCCAAAAGTAACATTATATAATGTCCAAAAGTAACTTTCTATAATGTCCAAAAGTAACTTTCCATAATGTCCAAAAGTAACTTTCCATAATGTCCAAAAGTAACATTATATAATGTCCAAAAGTAACTTTCCATAATGTCCAAAAGTAACTTTCTATAATGTCCAAAATTAACTTTCCATAATGTCCAAAAGTAACTTTCCATAATGTCTAAAAGTAACTTTCCATAATGTCCAAAAATAATTTTCTATAATGTCCAAAAGTAACTTTCCATAATGTCCAAAAGTAACTTTCTATAATGTCCAAAAGTAACTTTCCATAATGTCCAAAAGTAACTTTCTATAATGTCCAAAAGTAACTTTCTATAATGTCCAAAATTAACTTTCCATAATGTCTAAAAGTAACTTTCCATAATGTCCAAAAATAACTTTCTATAATTTCCAAAAGTAACTTTCCATAATGTCCAAAAGTAACTTTCCATAATGTCCAAAAGTAACTTTCCATAATGTCCAAAAGTAACTTTCTATAATGTCCAAAATTAACTTTCCATAATGTCTAAAAGTAACTTTCCATAATGTCCAAAAATAACTTTCTATAATGTCCAAAAGTAACTTTCCATAATGTCCAAAAGTAACTTTCTATAATGTCCAAAAGTAACTTTCCATAATGTCCAAAAGTAACTTTCCATAATGTCCAAAAGTAACTTTCCATAATGTCCAAAAGTAACTTTCCATAATGTCCAAAAGTAACTTTCTATAATGTCCAGAAATAACTTTCCATAATGTCCAAAAGTAACTTTCTATAATGTCCAGAAATAACTTTCCATAATGTCCAGAAATAACTTTCCATAATGTCTAAAAGTAACATTATATAATGTCCAAAAGTAACTTTCCATAATGTCCAAAAGTACCTTTCCATAATGTCCAAAAGTAACATTATATAATGTCCAAAAGTAACTTTTCATAATGTCCAGAAATAACTTTCCATAATTTAATTAATTTAATAATTCGTTACATTTATAGAGCGCTTTTTTAGACACCCAAATCGCTTTACATTGCGGGGAATCTCCTCAACCTCCACCAATGTGCAGCACCACCTGATGATGCAACGGCAGCCATATTGCGCCCGAACGCTCACCGCACACCAGCTGATTGGTGGAGAGGAGACCGAGTGATGAAGCCAATCAGGAGAGTGTTGATTATTAGGTGGCCATGATGGACAGGGGCCAATAGGCAAATTTGGCCAGGATGCCGGGGTTACACCCCTACTCTTTATCGAAGGATATCCTGGGATTTTTTACGACCACAGGGAGTCAGGGCCTCGGTTTAACGTCTCATCCGAAGGACGGTGCTCTTTGTCAGTATAGTGTCCCCATCACTATACTGGGGTGTTAGGACCCACACAGACCACAGGGTGAGCGCCCCCTGCTGGCCTCACTAACACCTCTACCAGCAGCTCCTGGTTTTCCCAGTTGGTCTCCCATCCAGGAACTGACCAGGCTCAGCCCTGCTTAGCTTCAGTAGGAAACCAGTCTTGGGCTACAGGGTGATATGGCTGCTGGATAATGTCCAAAAGCAACATTCCATAACGTCCAGAAATAACATTCCCATAATTTCCACAAGAAAGTAACTTTCCAATAATGTTTGAAGAATGATAAAATAGAATGTTCGCTTAATGTTAACACAACCAAGAAACGCTGTTTGAATTTATTTTGTGCCAGCCGCAAGATCATTTATGTCATGGTTTTAAAGGTGAGGTTCTGTGGCAAAGGTCAATACGCTCAGGGATTTTTGTAAAGTAAAAGTGATACTTGACTAATGATACACATTCACACCACTAAACCACAGAATCAAACCGCCTCATTCTGACACTGTTTCCCAGACAGAGTTTCAGTGGGCTGGTCAGAGAGAGAGAGAGAGAGAGAGAGAGAGAGAGAGAGAGAGAGAGAGAGAGAGAGAGAGAGAGAGAGAGAGAGAGAGAGAGAGAGAGAGAGAGAGAGAGAGAGAGAGAGAGAGAGAGAGAGAGAGAGAGAGAGAGAGAGAGAGAGAGAGAGAGAGAGAGAGAGAGAGACTTTGACAGTCCTGGCCAATATTTGTCACTTCAGAGTGCATGATTTCTTGATTTGATGTGCCTTAATTGATTCATCCCTGCTTAGTACTGACTGTCTGTCGGCCAAGAACATTGAGCTCATGTCCCTGGAGGCTGCAGGAAGGGCGTGACCTCTGACCTCTGCTGTGACCCCGGCGTCACATGAACCCTTGAACACTTTCTCCAGTTTAATGTGACGCTACAGGTGAATCCAGAGGCCTTGATCTTTAGTGGGGGTTCCTGCAATCTGGGCCCTGCTTTAAATAACACAATAGTGCTCCAAATATACTCCTGTTTTACTGCATGTTTTTCACTTGCAGTGGGTAATAAATCTTTTCAAAGGCTCGTCCTCTTCTCCGTTTCTATGGTTTTCTCACCAAGGTTGGCACGGGTCTTTGTGAATGTTGTTGCATACGGTCATTGTTGCACAGAATGAGAGTAAAATTTGTCATTTACCTTGGGGTGTTCTGAAAAGCCCCTCACTCCTCTAGATTGATTTAGACCGCCGATTCACAATGAACCGAACAGACCCTTGAAGAGAGGAGGATTTGAAGGACAAGTCTTCAGCCGAGGCTTTACGAAATAAATTATCATTAATTCTCAAAAATATACAGTATATCTCATCAGGTCATCCTGAAAACATGATGGTGACGGCGACACAATGTTCTCATGTATTAAAATACGTTCAAAGACCAGTATAAACGAGGGTCACATGAGCACTAGATGGGACAGAACCTTGGAAAACCAAACAATTTTTATGGAAAAATGATATGGGCTCTCACTCTCACTATTTGAAGTACACTTTATTGCCTCTCTCTGGCTTTCACGTCAGGCATGCGATACCTTTAATCTTGCTCTAAGGTTTATCGCTTCAGGATTAATTGTAAATAACAGAGAAAGAGCGAGACATGAGTCTGAGAATTCAGGCTCTTGCCTGATAGCTTTTTAAAGTGGGTGCTAAGGAGAACTCCAAGTGGAAAAGATGCTTCCTAAAAGCTCCAGGAACAGGAATCGCCATGCAGCGAGTTGGAGTTTTATTAAGCGCACGCTTCCCCTCTCGTCCATTATGTGTGCGCTAATGTCACATTGATTATGCTGGTCGTAAACTGCCTTTGTTTGGCCTCGCCTCCCTGTCAGTCAAAGCGTCTGCTGGGACGGCCGCGAATCCTGCTAAAAGCTGCCTTCCCCGTGTTGTGGCCATTTGAAGCAGATCCGAGCATGACGCCGCTCCCCTAAGAGACCCCATTTTGGTGTATTAATTGCGTTTTAATGTTTTCCTGCTGTTTGAAATGTGAATGTGTACAAACAAATCAACAATAATGGAGGCTTAAGTATTTTTCTGATTGGGTCAAGAGTGGGAGTAAAAAGGGTTGCACTGAATAAACCATAACTGGGATTTTGACACAGGGAAAGGACTCGACATTGCTATTTGTCCTGCCAGACGCCCCGTCCCATGTGGACTCTCGGTAGAACCGAACCAGGGACATTCTGAATGCATCTGACAATTCTAGTCATTTTAACATCTCTTTTTACTTTGACCAACTTTGGGTGGAATAAGAATTTTATGGGGTCGTGATGAATTTTTCATCCACTAAGTCTTTTATCTGATGGAAGATCCCATTGTGTTACAGTCACCCAAAGTGCAAATGAAGGAGGCCATAATCATGCATAAAAGAAAACAGTATATGTGATGTAAACAACAATAAAGTAAGATGAAATCGCATGTGAAGCCTCCAGAGGTCTAATTATGAACAACGTGAAAAAAGCCACTGTTTGTTGCCAGCCATCTTGTGTAAGAAGTTGTGCTACAATATATTATTATTATTGCCATATCTGTTAACCAAACCAGAAACTACCATACATTTCCTTACACAGTAAAAAAAAATTGAGTTAATACAATGGACATTTTGAGAATCGACAACCTTTATTCAAATATTATTAAAAGATTTTGGGTAATTGTGTGTTTTATTTGTGATGTCACAGCCAAATTGTGCTATTTTCATGATTTATCTATTTTTTTTATGTGGTTCAGATACAATAATATTTGAGCTTCTGTTCATTAAACCAATTTCCTTTATTGTATCAACTCAAATTTTTAATTTCAATAAACTCCAAAATTTAAGGCAAACAGGTTAATATATTTTTTAAGTTAAACCAACACTTAAAATAAATAAATAATTATACAGTGTATGCATATATTTTCCATGGCTAAAAAAGAATGCCTTTACCAATTAAGCAGTTGATTAGAAAGGTGGGACGTCCTTTCAAGTCAGGTTCCCTTCATTTAAACAGCGTTTTAAAGCCGCTTAAACAGGAGATTAATGTAAGAGAGATTGTTTGGGCTGTACATCAGCTCTAGAATAAAGTTATTGTCCAGCTAAAGTAAGCTAAAGTACACAACAACATTATCAATTAAAATAGAAACTCTCAATGTGTTCAGCGGCTCATCCGCATGGCAACAGAGAACACACACCCCAACACCGTTATCATCTTTGTGTAAAACTTTACAAAATCTTGAATCTATGATAATCTGAGAGTCCAGTGAGCTGGTCATGTCCAGGCAGGTCCACCATCCGATCCGGACAGGGCCCAGATCCGGGATAAACCTCGGGATAAACAGAGAGACTAACATTAGCGTAGATGTCACTCTTTTTATGATGTAACGAGTACATCAGGTGTTATGGGAAGTGTTCCCGGTTCCGGCTGACCTAGTTAATGCAGCCGAACAATCAGTCAATTGAATTGAATAATGAGAGTTAAAAATGTTCTGTGTGTATGCCATAGTAAAGAGATGTGTTTTTAGTCTAGATTTAAACTGACAGAGTGTGTCTGCTTCCCGAACAATGCTAGGAAGACTATTCCACAGTTTAGGAGCTAAATAGGAAAAGGATCGACCGCCTGCAGTTGATTTAGATATTCTAGGTATGATCAACTGGCCAGAGTTTAGAGACCGCAGTAGACGTGATGGGGTATAATGCGTTAAGAGCTCGCTTAAGTACTGGAGCTAAACTATTTAGTGCTTTGAGTAATAAGCAAGATTTTAAAATGTATGCGATGTTTAATAGGGAGCCAGTGCAGTGTTGACAGAACTGGACTAATATGATCATACTTCCTGGTTCTAGTAAGAACTCGAGCTGCTGCGGTTTGGACTAGCTGGAGTTTGTTTATTAAGCGAGCAGGGCAACCACCCAGTAGAGCATTACAATAATCTAGCCTTGAGCTCATGAACGCATCGACTAACTGTTCAGCATTTTTGCATCGAAAGCATGTGCCGTAATTTCGATATTTTTAAGATGGTAGAATGCGGTTTTACAGATGCTAGAAACGTGGCTTTCAAATGAAAGATTGGTATCAAAGAGCTGAGTATCGTCTATTGTGATCGATAGTATTGAATGCAGTGCTAAGATCGAGTAACACTAATAGAGAGATACAACCACGATCAGATGATAAGAGTAAATCATTTGTAACTCTAATTAGAGCAGTCTCAGTACTATGATACGGTCTAAATCCTGACTGGAAATCCTCACAGATAACATTTCTTTCTAAATAGGAACATAATTGTGAAGACACGGCCTTTTCTAGTGTTCTTGATAGAAAGGGTAGATTCGAGATTGGCCTGTAATTGACTAATTCTTTAGGATCAAGTTGCGTTTTTTTAATAAGTGGTTTAATTATTGCCAACTTAAAAGTTTTCGGTACATATCCTAATGTCAAAGATGAATTAATGATATTAAGCAGAGGATCTATGACCTCTGGAAGTATCTCTTTTAATAGCCTAGTCGGCATAGGGTCAAGCATACATGTTGTTGATTTTGATGATTTAACCGGTTTAGCCAATTCTTCTCCTCCTATAGCAGTGAATGAGTGTAGTTTTCATTGTTATGCTGATAAAGGACTATAATGTGTTAATTAATTAAAATTCAGTATTGCAGTTTCTCGTTCATTCTCCTTACAATGTCTCTGATAACTGGCAGTTTTGATGTTGTTTATCATTTGATTATCTGCCTTCGCAGACGAATAATCCAACGGCGCAGGAAATATGGAAACAGAAAACGGTAAACAAGCAGAACCTGAAATCCAAATGTTGCCTTCTTAAATTCTCTGGCTGAAGAGAATCAGTATGCGGGCTTGAGTTACACGTCCAGCATCTGCCATCCGGACATCAGGCACCATATTCATCATTTGGCAACCCAGCGTCTGTACAAACACCCAGAGGAAATGAAGTCTCTTGGCCAGACAAGAATAAAATTAGCTTGATGACTAAGTTCCTCCCCCGTTCCATCGGGAATAAGACCCTTCATTTGTTTTCATTACCTCATTTTGCTTTGGACAACCTCAGTGTCATTCAATTCATTCTGCCGCCAACAGAACTTTGTCGTTTTTATCCTCATTCAATACTTCAGTAAATCCCTGGACTCTTTAAGGACACCATCAGATGCAAGTAAAGACTGGAGAATGTTTTAACTCATCAATCATGTTCTCACGGCAGCGAGATGAGACCAACACTTGTATTTATTATTTACAGTATTATGTATTTATTGCCCTTGTAATGTTTAATAAGAGTCTGTCATTAATGGATCTCCATTCTTCTCTCTGGTGATGTATGCAGGATTCTCTAATCAATTAGTGTTATTAAGCCCGCCCCTGCAATTAAAGTCCGCCCTCGCTTTAAACTTGAATGACTTTGTTCTGTTGACTTTCATCGCATGGACAAAAAGAAAGTAATTTGGGTTTTGGAACAACATGATGAACTGTACAAAAAAAACCTCCCTTTTCAAGCTGTTAACACAACATACAGTGACTAACAGTAGAATGAATGTGTAGGTCACACACACACACACACACACACACACACACACACACACACACACACACACACACACACACACACACACACACACACACATACACACACACACACACACACACTACAAAAATGTATTTCTTACTTAGTATTTTTGTCTTGTTTCTAGTCAAAATATCAAAAAAATCTTACATTAAGAAACATTTTCCAGACAAGTAAAAATTATTGTCCTGTTTTAATGAAAAATAATTCAAAATTAAGAGAGTTTTTGCTTAAAATAATCTAAATTGCTTATTTTGCCCATTGGCAGATTATTTGAGCAGAGGAGTGAGCAGCAGAGTGAGCGGAGGAGTCCGCGGCGGAGTGAGCAGCGGAGTTAGTGGAGGAGTGAGCAGAGGAGTGAGCGGAGGAGTGAGCAGCGGAGTTAGTGGAGGAGTGAGCGGAGGAGTGAGCGGAGGAGTGAGCGGCAGAGTGAGCAGAGGAGTGAGCAGAGGAGTGAGCGGCAGAGTGAGTGGCGGAGTGAGCAGAGGAGTGAGCGGCAGAGTGAGTGGCGGAGTGAGCAGAGGAGTGAGCGGCAGAGTGAGTGGCGGAGTGAGCAGAGGAGTGAGCGGCAGAGTGAGCGGAGGACTGAGCAGAGGAATGAGCAGAGAAGTGAGCAGAGGAGTGAGCGGCAGAGTGAGCGGAGGACTGAGCAGAGGAATGAGCAGAGAAGTGAGCGGAGGAGTGAGTGGAGGATTGAGCAGAGGAGTGAGCGGCAGAGTGAGCGGAGGAGTGAGCGGAGGAGTGAGCAGAGGAGTGAGCAGAGGAGTGAGTGGAGGAGTGAGTGGAGGATTGAGCAGAGGAGTGAGCGGCAGAGTGAGCGGCGGAGTGAGCAGAGGAGTGAGCAGAGGAATGAGCAGAGAAGTGAGTGGAGTGAGTGGAGGACTGAGCAGAGGAGTGAGCGGCAGAGTGAGCGGAGGAGTGAGCAGAGGAGTGAACGGCAGAGTGAGCAGAGGAGTGAGCAGAGGAGTGAGCAGAGGAGTGAACGGCGAAGTGAGCAGCAGAGTGAGCAGAGGAGTGAGCGGAGGAGTGAGCGGAGGAATGAGCAGAGAAGTGAGCGGAGGAGTGAGTGGAGGACTGAGCAGAGGAGTGAGCGGCAGACTGAATGGCGGAGTGAGCAGAGGAGTGAGCGGAGGACTGAGCAGAGGAATTAGCAGAGAAGTGAGCAGAGGAGTGAGCAGAGGAGTGAGCGGAGGAATGAGCAGAGAAGTGAGCAGAGGAGTGAGTGGAGGACTGAGCAGAGGAGTGAGCGGCAGAGTGAGTGGCGGAGTGAGCAGAGGAGTGAGCAGAGGAGTGAGCGGAGGAATGAGCAGAGAAGTGAGCGGAGGAGTGAGTGGAGGACTGAGCAGAGGAGTGAGCGGCAGAGTGAGCGGCGGAGTGAGCAGAGGAGTGAGCAGAGGAGTGAACGGAGGAGTGAGTGGAGGACTGAGCGGAGGAGTGAGCAGAGGAGTGAGTGGACGAGTGAGCGGAGGAGTGAACGGAAGAGTGAGCAGGGGAGTGAGCAGAGGAGTGAGCAGAGGAGTGTGCGGTGGAGTGATTGGAGGACTGAGCGGAGGAGTGAGCAGAGGAGTGAGCGGCAGAGTGAGTGGCGGAGTGAGTGGAGAATTGAACGGAGGACTGAGTGGAGAAGTAAGTGGAGGACTGAGCAGAGGAGTGAGCGGCAGAGTGAGCGGAGGAGTGATTGGAGGACTGAGCGGAGGAGTGAGCAGAGGAGTGAGCAGAGGAGTGTGCGGTGGAGTGATTGGAGGACTGAGCGGAGGAGTGAGCAGAGGAGTGAGTGGACGAGTGAGCGGAGGAGTGAGCGGAAGAGTGAGCAGGGGAGTGAGCAGAGGAGTGAGCGGAGGACTGAGTGAAGAAGTGAGTGGAGAATTGAACGGAGGACTGAGTGGAGAAGTAAGTGGAGGACTGAGCGGAGAAGTGAGTGGAGGATTGAGCGGAGGACTGAGCGGAGGAGTGAGCAGAGGAGTGAGCGAAGGAGTGAGTGGATAATTGAACGGAGGACTGAGTGGAGGAACCGGTTCATTCTCTCTCTCTTCCCTCTTTTTATTGTGTGTGCTGATAACTTGTGTTTCGCTTGATCCTTGTCTGATAGAGATCACAGAGCATCAACATCAGAAAATGACATCAGTTGTGGCTGTGTGTTCACTCACCCGTTCCACACACACACACACACACACACACACACACACACACACACACCACACTATCACCATAGTTACATTAGTGCTCAGAGATGAGAGGATGCGATTGGCTCTCAGTGGCCATGATTTTGGCGTCCAGCCCATGGAGGAGAAGCTGAGGCGGAGAGCCTGAACCATGAGGATGCCACATAAAGGGATGAAAAGCTCAGCTTCTTTGGCTGGAGGCCCCCAGGGGACGTGTAGGCCAGAGGAAGTCTCTTAGCCCACAGAAGGTTCTGGATTTACAGCTGCCAGCCGTAAAGACTCGCTCTGCTTATTTCCACAGCCAGTTAAAACAAATCACACTCATGCTTCAATCGCCGGCCCCACGTTTTCCTCCGACCTTCTCAGCTCTCGTTTTAGTGCAATGTTATTCTTCCGTAAGCGATCTAAATGATCCAAAATAAATACCATTACACCAGGGATAAGCTTTGCTTGAGGAAAGCCCAGCCCTCCCTGTGCACGCGCACAGATCTCAGACCAGTTGCATACATTTTGGTATTATCATTAATATTATTTTGGAACAAAGGTATGTGGTTAATTCCCGTGCATTAGCTGACCTTATCACGCTAATCTCCACTTACTGTAGATCTGAAGCTCGGTTACGCTGCACAGAAGCCGCTCTCGCAGGAGGAAAGGCTCCCCCAGGGCTTCATGTGTGCGACCGGTCAGGGGTTCACAGGACTTTATGGATTTACTTTCATTCATTTCTTTTATTTTTGATTAGATAGTATTTCTTAAACAGATTTATCACCAGAAACAATAAGCTGTTAAAGTCAAGTCACCTTCATTTATAAAGCACGTTTAACAAGACGAGCAGTGATAACAGGAAACTAGATTAAAAGGGGTTAGGAAAAGCCTAGCTAGAAAGAGTTAAATAGTTTTAGTTTAGATAGATAGATAGATAGATAGATAGATAGATAGATAGATAGATAGATAGATAGATAGATAGATAGATAGATAGATAGATAGATAGATAGATAGATAGATAGATAGATAGATAGATAGATAGATAGATAGATAGATAGATACTCAGACACTTCAGGGATGAGTTGAGTTCAGGTCCACCATCCGGCCCGGATCCGGCCGACTGCAGTAAACCTCGGGATAAACAGAGAGACTAACATTAGTGTAGATGTCACTCTTCTTATGATGTAACGAGTACATCAGGTGTTATGGGAAGTGTTCCCGGTTCCGGCTGACCTAGGTAATGCAGCCTAACAATCATTTAACTGATTTGAATAATAGAAACTAATCGTATTCTCAACATAAAAGTCTTTATATAGAAGGGTTCTGTATGGTTCCTATATGAGTTGGATTGGATCATTTCCTACAGCGTTGATTGGGGTTTGGTAACTTGAGAGACTGCTTGAGTTAGTCTCCACAGGGACCAGCGGTCGGTTTTTTCATGTTAACAATCAGAAGCAGATGTGTTGGAGAATTACAGACCTGCGAGTGTCATCACTCACACTGCACTCGGCATCACACATGCATTCAGGAAACAGAAATAATGTCCAACCTTCTTTAGATGCCAACGTTCATCAGAGCTCATGAAAGCAAAAGAGACGGAGAGAGGAGGCATGATGGAGTTCACGTGACCGACGATGTGCCAGTGGAGCTTCACAACGCAAAAAATGCTCTTCTTATTCTTTATTTATTTCTTGTTTCCAGTCCACAAATCTAAATATACTTAAATCAAGATTCCTTTACTAGATCAGTAAAACGACATAAGATATTTTTCTTGTTTTCTGGGGAAAAATATCTAAATGAAGTGAGTTTTTGCTTAAAACAGGCAAAATGATCTGCCAATGGGGTGAGAAAAATAATCTTATTTCTGATCGGAAACAAGAAACAAGATTTCAATCAGAAATAAGATTATTTTTCTGAAAATATCTAATTTAGTTTGGGAGTTATAGACATGTATGTGGAAAAAAAAAAAAAACACATACAAAATGACTGACACATGACTTTGATCGGATTTTATTACCCCTTACTATCAATATTTTGAGATTTGGGTCAAACTATCGACATAAGACATTGGGTCTAACTATCGACATAAGACATTGGGTCTAACTATCGACATAAGACATTGGGTCTAACTATCGACATAAGACATTGGGTCTAACTATCGACATAAGACATTGGGTCTAACTATCGACATAAGACATTGGGTCTAACTATCGACATAAGACATTGGGTCTAACTATCGACATAAGTTTTCGATTTTCTGACGCTCGTTTCGTCTCGATCGGACTAGCGGTTTCAAAGATATCAGCTATTGTTTTATAAGCGCTCAATTACCACGCTGCACAAACCATACATCAAAACCTGACAAATATGGTATCGTAGGATTCGGCAGGGATTCAGGAGACGATGACTCCCATCAAAGTATGTCAACCACACACAAAGTTATAAGCGTTCGGGGGGAAAATTCTCCACTAGGTGGAGCTGTTTTGAAACTTCAGAGGCTACTTCAGGGCATCGTGGTGATGACCCATAGCAAGTTTTGAAACGATCCGTTCATGCATTCATAAAATACAGCATTTTCGCACATTATTCAAAATGGCCGACATGTTAAAATTGGATATCAGTTGACTCGATATGACGGCACAAAACTAATGAGACCAATGTTATGATTTTTGGACAAATGCTTCACTTCCCAACACGATCATCATTTCTGAGAGAAAATTGTTAAGTAGAGCAAACTCAATCCAAGCCCCTTTGATGACGTGATGATTATGCTACTGTCGATCATCTGTCCGTCATCATCTAAAGCCCGCCCTGATGATCTCATTGGTCAGTTTCTGTTGATCATCTGTCCGTCATCATCTAAAGCCCGCCCTGATGATCTCATTGGTCAGTTTCTGTTGATCATCTGTCCGTCATCGGCTAAAGCCCGCCCTGATGATCTCATTGGTCAGTTTCTGTTGATCATCTGTCCGTCATCGGCTAAAGCCCGCCCTGATGATCTCATTGGTCAGTTTCTGTCGATCATCTGTCCGTCATCATCTAAAGCCCGCCCTGAGGATCTCATTGGTCAGTCTCTGTTGATCATCTGTCCGTCATCGGCTAAAGCCCGCCCTGATGATCTCATTGGTCAGTTACTGTTGATCATCTGTCCGTCATCGGCTAAAGCCCGTCCTGATGACCTCATTGGTCAGTTTCTGTTGATCATCTGTCCGTCATCGGCTAAAGCCCGTCCTGATGATCTCATTGGTCAGTTTTTGTTGATCATCTGTCCGTCATCGTCTAAAGCCCGCCCTGATGATCTCATTGGTCAGTTTCTGTCGATCATCTGTCCGTCATCGGCTAAAGCCCGCCCTGATGATCTCATTGGTCAGTTTCTGTTGATCATCTGTCCGTCATCGGCTAAAGCCCGCCCTGATGATCTCATTGGTCAGTTTCTGTTTATCATCTGTCAGTCATCGGCTAAAGCCCGCACTGATGATCTCATTGGTCAGTTACTGTTGATCATCTGTCCGTCATCGGCTAAAGCCCGCCCTGATGATCTCATTGGTCAGTTACTGTTGATCATCTGTCCGTCATCGTCATTGGGCGGCAGTGGCTCAGTGGTTCATGTAGATTGTCTACAAACCAGAAGGTTGGTGGTTCAATCCCCGGTTCCACCTGACCAAGTGTCGAAGTGTC
Source organism: Pseudorasbora parva (assembly GCF_024679245.1). NCBI lineage: Eukaryota > Metazoa > Chordata > Actinopteri > Cypriniformes > Gobionidae > Pseudorasbora > Pseudorasbora parva. The sequence goes on from NC_090174.1 coordinate 540,240, forward strand.
CATGAGCAAGACACCTAACCCCAGCTGCTCCCGATGAGCTGGATGGCGCCTTACATGGCTGACATCGCCGTCGGTGTATGAATGGGTGAATGTGAGGCAAAAATGTAAAGCGCTTTGGATAAAAGCGCTATATAAATGCAGTCCATTTCCATTTCCAAAGCCCGTCCTGATGATCTCATTGGTCAGTTTCTGTCGATCATCTGTCCGTCATCGGCTAAAGCCCGCCCTGATGATCTCATTGGTCAGTTTCTGTCGATCATCTGTCCATCATCGGCTAAAGCCCGCCCTGATGATCTCATTGGTCAGTTTCTGTTGATCATCTGTCCGTCATCGGCTAAAGCCCGCCCTGATGATCTCATTGGTCAGTTTCTGTTGATCATCTGTCCGTCATCGGCTAAAGCCCGCTCTGATGATCTCATTGGTCAGTTACTGTTGATCATCTGTCCGTCATCGGCTAAAGCCCGCCCTGATGATCTCATTGGTCAGTTTCTGTTGATCATCTGTCCGTCATCGGCTAAAGCCCGTCCTGATGATCTCATTGGTCAGTTTCTGTTGATCATCTGTCCGTCATCGGCTAAAGCCCGCCCTGATGATCTCATTGGTCAGTTTCTGTTGATCATCTGTCCACCATCGTCTAAATCTCGCCCTGATGATCTCATTGGTCAGTTTCTGTCGATCATCTGTCCATCATCGGCTAAAGCCCGCCCTGATGATCTCATTGGTCAGTTTCTGTCGATCATCTGTCCGTCATCGGCTAAAGCCCGCCCTGATGATCTCATTGGTCAGTTACTGTTGATCATCTGTCCATCATCGTCTAAATCTCGCCCTGATGATCTCATTGGTCAGTTTCTGTTGATCATCTGTCCGTCATCGGCTAAAGCCCGGCCTGATGATCTCATTGGTCAGTTTCTGTTGATCATCTGTCCGTCATCGGCTAAAGCCCGGCCTGATGATCTCATTGGTCAGTTTCTGTCGATCATCTGTCCGTCATCGGCTAAAGCCCGCCCTGATGATCTCATTGGTCAGTTACTGTCGATCATCTGTCCATCATTGGCTAAAGCCCGCCCTGATGATCTCATTGGTCAGTTTCTGTTGATCATCTGTCCGTCATCGGCTAAAGCCCGTCCTGATGATCTCATTGGTCAGTTACTGTTGATCATCTGTCCGTCATCGGCTAAAGCCCGCCCTGATGATCTCATTGGTCAGTTTCTGTCGATCATCTGTCCGTCATCGGCTAAAGCCCGCCCTGAGGATCTCATTGGTCAGTTTCTGTTGATCATCTGTCCGTCATCGGCTAAAGCCCGCCCTGAGGATCTCATTGGTCAGTTTCTGTTGATCATCTGTCCGTCATCGGCTAAAGCCCGCCCTGATGATCTCATTGGTCAGTTTCTGTTGATCATCTGTCCGTCATCGGCTAAAGCCCGCCCTGATGATCTCATTGGTCAGTTTCTGTTGATCATCTGTCCATCATCGTCTAAATCTCGCCCTGATGATCTCATTGGTCAGTTTCTGTTGATCATCTGTCCGTCATCGGCTAAAGCCCGGCCTGATGATCTCATTGGTCAGTTTCTGTCAATCATCTGTCCGTCATCGGCTAAAGCCCGCCCTGATGATCTCATTGGTCAGTTTCTGTCAATCATCTGTCCGTCATCGGCTAAAGCCCGCCCTGATGATCTCATTGGTCAGTTTCTGTTCGGGCAAAATTACTCCTCTATAGATCAAGTTCAGACTGAACCCGAGCTCAGATGTTGTGGGCGGGGCTGAGTTCGGCTGATCCAAGCTAATTGTTCTGTTTATCACTGTGAAACAATCATCGTTGTAAAAGCACTGTATATAAAAAGCAGACTTGACCCGTGTCATTGTGTTTGGCTGCACTCTTGAAAACACAGTCTCTGTCCAGCAGCCAAAGTTTATCACTAGTGACAGGTTTCACACTGGGGCAGCGACAAATCTCACTGCTTGACAAACAAGCAGAAGGATTTGTGTTGTTGTTTTTTTACTGTTTTCTGACAAACAGCGCAGTAAGGGACATCAGGCTGTGACATATACGCCCTTAGGTTTGGCTAGTTTTTTGGTGAGCTGTGGTGATGGATGTGCACTGTTTCCAAACCGAAATAAAATAATTTTTCTCTCCCTAATTTTAAGCCAAAACTCACTTCATTTTTATATTTGTCCCCAGAAAACAAGAACAAATATCTCATGTCATTTTACTTATCTAGAAAATGCATCTTGATTTAAGAATATTTAGATATATTTGGACTGGAAACAAGAAAAAAACTAAATAAGAAGAGCATTTTTGCAGTGTGGATGCTTTGTATTTCTGGATAAAACAGCTTGTTGCAATGCTCGGACACAAACTGACCAAAGGGAAGAGTAGCATCTCAGGTAAACTGGCTTCTGATTGTTTGGAGGTTGGATGCGAGTCCTGCATAGCTGCGGGAAAGATTTGAAGGGTTTCTTGCTGGCCAGAGGGATTTGTAAGGATCAGTGTACCGAGAAACAGCCAGTTCAAAGAACTCCGATGAGGGAGTTCTCCACATGAAAAAAGAATTTGAGAAATGCTTGGGATTTAACAAGTTCAAGTGAAAGAGATGGTGACCGATTTCAAGATGCAAATTAAATGATAACCTAAAGGTTGTTACCATTTTACATGATCCCCCCTCGCCCCAGGGGATAGGGTATTATGGGGGGGGGTTAATAAAAGGAATTACATAATTAAAATATTAACCTCTTAGACTCCAAGGACCCTGCTAACTTATCAAGTCTATACTTTACATTTTAAATGTCTCTGACCTCAGTTATGGTATCATATGAAAGCTCTGAGTCTCTACTTTCTGGAGATGTGCATCACTGCATTTGTTTTATACAAAGTAACTTATTTACACTAAATTACTCTGGGACTATTACCGCCTGGATTTGGCCGACCCAAATTGAAAAACTTTGAATATCCACATAATCTAACATTTTACAGGAAACCCTTTGATATTACAGAAAACACTACTAAACATGATAAACATTCAAGTATATGTTGTCTGAGCTATAATAAAAATGGAGGCGTTTATTTTTTTGGTTATAAATTCATTTCTGAAACTGTGAGCTCTAGCACCCTGCAGATGGTTTGGGCTGTTTTTACTAGATGGCAGAAAACACTGGAATAAATAATTGTGTGACACTGTGATATTGCATTACACCACTGTATATGGGGAGATTTATATATTGGAGAGATTTGGGTTGACATCAAGTATATACTTCACATTTTAAATGTCTCTAGAGGAGCTCTGACCTTTCTGGAGATGTTGTCTTACACAATGTAACTTTTTAACACTAAATTACTCTGGGACCATTTCCACCTGGATTTGGCCAACCTAAATTCAAAAGCTTCCCATACCCACCTATGGTGGGCGGTGGCGTGCAGAGACTGACTCAAAATGGGCCGTCCGGGTTTTGTCGAGGAGAGGGCACGATAAACCCAATGTTGAAACACGGACGAACGAGGGCGAGGCCCCGCGGATGCGCACCCCCACCACCGGGCCCTCTCGAGGGGTGCTTTAATTTAGACGCTTTAATTTTTAATGGTTATAAATACATTTTTGTCAAGTCAAGTCAGCTTTATTTATATTGCGCTTTCACAATGCCGATTGTGTCAGAGCAGCTTCAGTGTTAAACAGGACAATACTGCAGCAGAATTAGATTTGGCTGTACAGTCGTTCTGGAGTAAAAAGTGATGTCATCAGCTTATTTCAATTTATCAGAGAGAGACAATGTTGGCAGATCAGTGATATAGTTTATAGAATTAAATAAGAACTAATAAATTAATTTTATTTAGATATTTAGTTGAAAACTAAAAATTGATTATAATGTTAGTGTCCCCAACTGAGCAACCTAAGCCAAAGGTGACCAAAGGAACCAAAACTCCATTAGGGCATGATGGAGAAAAATAAACCTTAGAGAAACCAGACTCAGTCAAGGTGCCAGTTCTCCTCTGGCCTATTAACATACTGTCTATGATTATTATTCTGGCAACCTTACAGGTTAGACATCAAATTAGATGAGAATATTTAACATTTCTGGGTATCACACAAGAGACAGGAAAGTGTGTAACTCTTTACACACGTTAGAGCTCACACGTCCGCATGGTGTGAAAAGTCGTCAAATATTAAATGGTCAGCTACTCACTCGCCATAAACTTTTTTAAACGAAATGAGAATTTGCACTCGTCTTCTGGGAACGGTAAGCTGGTAATGATCTGATTGGCCAACTCACTCATTCTGACAGAGCGGATAATATACATATTTTAAAGCGACAGATTGTATACGTTTTTTTTTTTAATTGGGGTGAGTGGAGGGGGAATTAATATCTATGTCATTTTCAAAATCTAAAAAATTCCACATTGTAAAGTGGCAGTGAATATTTGTGGTAATCCAAGGCCAGTGTGTCACTCTTGGGAAGCCGGACATATGTATCCGCTTCTCCTTTCAAATCCGCAGGAAACAAGAGCCATCTAAGATCCTGCATTTACTCGTAATTTGTTCTCAATGCCAGTCCCCTTCACCTTTATTCCAATCTATATTTCACATCTTGTCCCTCCCAAGCAATTAACCTTGGTGGAAATCAGCAAGCCTACCTCTGCTTTTTTTTTTTTTTTTTTGCTCCTGTATGTTACTTTTCAGCAATTGAACGGAGGGTAATGACTCTGAAAGGAAAAAGAATGTTCTTTCAATAGATAATTAGGGAGATTGGTTTACCAGGCCCACTCCAGACCCATTGAGACTGGCCTGTTGTCTGCAGGGTTGAAGGTTCCCCGGAGACACATTCCCTAATGTTTCATTTCTCAAAGCAGGTGCCTGACAGGTAGTTTCTGGCAGTGCAGGACCTAGAATAAGAGGTCAGAATCACAGGTCAGAGGTCAGGAATCCAGGGTCTTGAGGTCAATGGCCACTGCAGTGAATGGATGACATAAAAGAGTCTTCTATTATCTTTGTGTGGTAATGGATTTTATTGCAGGAAATTCATTCCAGAGGGGTTTATATGTTCGGGTGTGTTACTCCTCCAATCTTAGCTTATTTGTTTGAGGATCCTGAGCGATTACCAAAAGTATCTTCTGTCATTATTTTAATTATTCAGCATCTCTCGAAACCAATGAACCCTTGTACGGATGGAACGACAGCTCCTGTGATCAGAAGTATAGTTTAAAGGGCAAGTTCACCTAAAAATGTAAATTCTGTCAGTAATTCCTCATGTCGGTCCAAACCCGTAAGACCTTCGTTCATCTTCAGACACAGATGAAGATATTTCTGATGTAATCCGAGAGCTCTCTGACCTCTCCATGGACAGCAATGAACACTTTCAAGGGCCAGAAAGCAAGTAAAGACATAGTTAAAATAGTCAACCTTAATGTGATGAAGAGATGAGAATACTTCAGTGCGCAAAGCACACAAAATAACTTTTTCACAATTTATTCATAATTCAATAACTTGCGAGATGTGTGATATTCCATCATGTATGAAAGTCAAAAGAGATTACAATGTGTTTGGTTTGATGTCTTTGACATGTTCATGTTCTAGATGACTAGTCTATTAGATTTTTAATAACAGGCCACATTTTGATGTCAGGACTGTGTTTGGATGGATATTAGACGTCTAGAGTTTTATGTTAGTTTGGGATGTTTTTTTTCGTTTGACAAATTTTGCTATCCTTTTTGGTGTCATCACTTCACCCTCACATGATAAATCTCATATAAGGCCATTAAAAAAAAATTCAATTGGAAGGTCAAAAAAATGCATAAATATGTCTATCCTAATTGTCATCTCATTTTTATTTTTTAAACTATCTTAAATGTCCTTGAATGTGCAAACTCATCAAACAGAAATATGTTCTAAGAACATTTCACTAACGTTCCCATTAAGTTATGAGGATGTTATTTCTGAATTGCTTTGGACGAATGTCCAGTTGTTTATTTTTTTTATTTTTTACTAGTTTATGTGAACGTGTAGTGAACGTTCCCTTGTGTCATTCTTCAGACATTATGAGAACGTTCCCTTGTGTCATTCTTCAGGCATTATGAGAACGTTACATTGTGTCATTCTTCAGACATTATGAGAACGTTACATTGTGTCATTCTTCAGACATTATGAGAACGTTACATTGTGTCATTCTTCAGACATTATGAGAACGTTACATTGTGTCATTCTTCAGACATTATGGGAACGTTCCATTGTGTCATTCTTCAGACATTATGGGAACGTTACATTGTGTCATTCTTCAGACATTATGAGAACGTTCCCTTGTGTCATTCTTCAGGCATTATGAGAACGTTACATTGTGTCATTCTTCAGACATTATGAGAACGTTACATTGTGTCATTCTTCAGACATTATGAGAACGTTACATTGTGTCATTCTTCAGACATTATGGGAACGTTACATTGTGTCATTCTTCAGACATTATGAGAACTTTACATTGTGTCATTCTTCAGACATTATGAGAACGTTACATTGTGTCATTCTTCAGACATTATGGGAACGTTCCATTGTGTCATTCTTCAGACATTATGGGAACGTTACATTGTGTCATTCTTCAGACATTATGAGAACGTTACATTGTGTCATTCTTCAGACATTATGAGAACGTTACATTGTGTCATTCTTCAGACATTATGGGAACGTTACATTGTGTCATTCTTCAGACATTATGAGAACGTTACATTGTATCATTCTTCAGACATTATGAGAACGTTACATTGTGTCATTCTTCAGACATTATGAGAACGTTCCATTGTGTCATTCTTCAGACATTATGAGAACGTTCCATTGTGTCATTCTTCAGACATTATGGGAACGTTACATTGTGTCATTCTTCAGACATTATGGGAACGTTACATTGTGTCATTCTTCAGACATTATGAGAACGTTACATTGTGTCATTCTTCAGACATTATGAGAACGTTACATTGTGTTATTCTTCAGACATTATGGGAACGTTCCATTGTGTCATTCTTCAGACATTATGAGAACGTTACATTGTGTCATTCTTCAGACATTATGAGAACGTTACATTGTATCATTCTTCAGACATTATGAGAACGTTACATTGTGTCATTCTTCAGACATTATGAGAACGTTACATTGTATCATTCTTCAGACATTATGAGAACGTTCCATTGTGTCATTCTTCAGACATTATGGGAACGTTACATTGTGTCATTCTTCAGACATTATGGGAACGTTCCATTGTGTCATTCTTCAGACATTATGAGAACGTTACATTGTGTCATTCTTCAGACATTATGGGAACGTTACATTGTGTCATTCTTCAGACATTATGGGAACGTTACATTGTGTCATTCTTCAGACATTATGAGAACGTTACATTGTGTCATTCTTCAGACATTATGAGAACGTTACATTGTGTCATTCTTCAGACATTATGGGAACGTTACATTGTGTCATTCTTCAGACATTATGAGAACGTTCCATTGTGTCATTCTTCAGACATTATGAGAACGTTACATTGTGTCATTCTTCAGACATTATGAGAACGTTCCATTGCGCCATTCTTCAGACATTATGAGAACGTTACATTGTGTAATTCTTCAGACATTATGAGAACGTTCCATTGTGTCATTCTTCAGACATTATGAGAACGTTACATTGTGTAATTCTTCAGACATTATGAGAACGTTCCATTGTGTCATTCTTCAGACATTATGAGAACGTTACATTGTATCATTCTTCAGACATTATGGGAACGTTCCATTGTGTCATTCTTCAGACATTATGAGAACGTTACATTGTGTCATTCTTCAGACATTATGAGAACGTTCCATTGTGTCATTCTTCAGACATTATGAGAACGTTACATTGTGTCATTCTTCAGACATTATTGGAACGTTACATTAGAATGTTCTGAACTTTCTGAAACAAGATTTACATTTTAAAATCGTTTGATGGATGCTGCATATATATTATATTAAAGACCAGATAACTTTGAAAAAAATTATATTGACTTTACTGAAAGAGTGTTTGTTTAAATGATTACATGAAAGCAGACTTGGTAATGAAGCTCTTTCTGATTTCTGAAACATCTGCTTTATCATGAGCCAGCAAATGCAGGATTTCACCACAGCGAGGCAATAGTTGCAGAGAGAACAGGACAGATGAGGAGGATCTCCAAATATACCAACACATCGCCATCATTCCCAGCGGAGAAGAACAGCAGCTCAGCTTACACTGGACCCTGATTAAGCAGAACCGGCTCGGTGTCACTGGATCTGTGTCAGACCTGACATTATTACTGTAAGCCGACAGGCCATATCTGTGCCTGGTTATGAAGACGACTTGCCATGATTTCCACCAGAAAACGAGCTACACGATCTGTGAGAAAAGTCCGATATTCTAGATGTGGCTTTTCACAGTCCACTGGGAACTTATCGACAAAGCTCTGGTTATAAATTTCTTTAACATATCGGACGAGCAAGCATATGCTAGTTATAGGAATACCGCTGAATATTGCCCAGAGAGGTCAAAGGGCTGTGAAGGTCAAAGGTTTCATCCTGCCCTCATCATAAAGTGCATTATCATCTTCTCTATGGCCGTAGCATCCAGATGGCGGAGGAAGATCAGGACAGCTGTGTTAAGCATCTTGGGAAACAAAATTGCCATAGAGAATATTTGATTCATCATATTTCAAAAAGGGAATCACTTGGGCTAGGATAACAGGAGAGATAATGTTACAGACTGAATGTTTTAAAGGAAATCGTCACTGTTTTCTTCTCTGTTGTTTGGTGAATATAAATGAGTAAAGTTATTAATGAAGGAGGGAATAGTGATAGCACTTGTTTAACTGATTTAACTCGTATTGGCACAAGCCATCGCTATCAATCCCAACGATCTGAAGTCAGTCCAGGATTGTGTTAAAGAGATCCTGAGGGTCTGATCTTGAGCTCATTATTCATGAGCAGAAGCAGAACTTTATTCACTAGTTGTGCTTGATTAATATCATACACTTCAGCGCTGACATCTGAACACATTTCCTTACATTTATCGCTATTCCAAAAAAATATATATTTTATTAGCTAATAATAATAATAATAATATCACAATCTTTTAAGCCATTCCACATAAAAAAATATGTGCTAAGAATGTTTCAAAAGCCTCCCCATTACGTTATAAAAAAGTTACTTCTGAGTGTAATAATAAAGCATTTATTAACACACCGAATAACTCTTTCTATATCTGAATAATACAATCCAATTTATATAATTTATTAATCATTTATTTACACTTTCTAAATGATCTTAGGAACTACTGACAACTCCTAAATAACTGGTCTGAAAATAATGTAATACATGATTAAGAAATTATAAATTGATCAATTACAAAGTATGACAATACACTAATACAATAAGAATAAAGCAATTGTATTTATAAACTGTTTATTAATGTCTTTATAAATGATTAATTAATTATTTGCTAATGCTTCATAGTGTGCAGTTATTGCAATGTGCTATGGTAATAATACAATTGTACTGTACGGTAAAAAACAAGTAACATTAACAGAATGTTTGTCCACACTTGTAAATTTTTTAGTTGGACATTTATTTAATGTTTCTTAAATGTTGCTACTCATTTCAGAACATTCAGAGAGCATTTAAAAGGATTGTTCTCATAATGTCTGAAGAATGACACAATGGAACGTTCTCATAATGTCTGAAGAATGACACAATGTAACGTTCTCATAATGTCTGAAGAATGACACAATGTAACGTTCTCATAATATCTGAAGAATGACACAATGTAACGTTCTCATAATATCTGAAGAATGACACAATGTAACGTTCTCATAATGTCTGAAGAATGACACAATGTAACGTTCTCATAATGTCTGAAGAATGACACAATGGAACGTTCTCATAATGTCTGAAGAATGACACAATGGAACGTTCTCATAATGTCTGAAGAATGACACAATGGAACGTTCTCATAATGTCTGAAGAATGGCACAATGTAACGTTCTCATAATGTCTGAAGAATGACACAATGTAACATTCTCATAATGTCTGAAGAAAACACAATGGAACGTTCTCATAATGTCTGAAGAATGACACAATGGAACATTCTCATAATGTCTGAAGAATGACACAATGTAACGTTCTCATAATGTCTGAAGAATGACACAATGTAACGTCCTCATAATGTCTGAAGAATGACACAATGTAACGTTCTCATAATGTCTGAAGAATGACACAATGTAACGTTCTCATAATGTCTGAAGAATGACACAATGGAACGTTCTCATAATGTCTGAAGAATGACACAATGTAACGTTCTCATAATGTCTGAAGAATGACACAATGTAACGTTCCCATAATGTCTGAAGAATGACACAATGTAACGTTCTCATAATGTCTGAAGAATGATACAATGTAACGTTCTCATAATGTCTGAAGAATGACACAATGTAACGTTCTCATAATGTCTGAAGAATGACACAATGTAACGTTCTCATAATGTCTGAAGAATGACACAATGTAACGTTCTCATAATGTCTGAAGAATGACACAATGTAACGTTCTCATAATGTCTGAAGAATGACACAATGTAACGTTCTCATAATGTCTGAAGAATGACACAATGTAACGTTCTCATAATGTCTGAAGAATGACACAATGTAACGTTCTCATAATGTCTGAAGAAAACACAATGTAATGTTCTCATAATGTCTGAAGAATGACACAATGTAACGTTCTCATAATGTCTGAAGAATGACACAATGTAACGTTCTCATAATGTCTGAAGAATGACACAATGTAACGTTCTCATAATGTCTGAAGAATGACACAATGGAACGTTCTCATAATGTCTGAAGAATGACACAATGGAACGTTCTCATAATGTCTGAAGAATGACACAATGTAACGTTCTCATAATGTCTGAAGAATGACACAATGTAACGTTCTCATAATGTCTGAAGAATGACACAATGGAACGTTCTCATAATGTCTGAAGAATGACACAATGGAACGTTCTCATAATGTCTGAAGAATGACACAATGTAACGTTCTCATAATGCCTGAAGAATGACACAATGTAACGTTCTCATAATGTCTGAAGAATGACACAATGTAACGTTCTCATAATGTCTGAAGAATGACACAATGTAACGTTCTCATAATGTCTGAAGAATGACACAATGTAACGTTCTCATAATGTCTGAAGAATGACACAATGTAACGTTCTCATAATGTCTGAAGAATGACACAATGTAACGTTCTCATAATGTCTGAAGAATGACACAATGTAACGTTCTCATAATGTCTGAAGAATGACACAATGTAACGTTCTCATAATGTCTGAAGAATGACACAATGGAACGTTCTCATAATGTCTGAAGAATGACACAATGGAACGTTCTCATAATGTCTGAAGAATGACACAATGGAACGTTCTCATAATGTCTGAAGAATGACACAATGTAACGTTCTCATAATGTCTGAAGAATGACACAATGTAACGTTCTCATAATGTCTGAAGAATGACACAATGGAACGTTCTCATAATGTCTGAAGAATGACACAATGTAACGTTCTCATAATGTCTGAAGAATGACACAATGTAACGTTCTCATAATGTCTGAAGAATGACACAATGTAACGTTCTCATAATGTCTGAAGAATGACACAATGTAACGTTCTCATAATGTCTGAAGAATGACACAATGGAACGTTCTCATAATGTCTGAAGAATGACACAATGGAACGTTCTCATAATGTCTGAAGAATGACACAATGGAACGTTCTCATAATGTCTGAAGAATGACACAATGTAACGTTCTCATAATGTCTGAAGAATGACACAATGTAACGTTCTCATAATGTCTGAAGAATGACACAATGTAACGTTCTCATAATGTCTGAAGAATGACACAATGGAACGTTCTCATAATGTCTGAAGAATGACACAATGTAACGTTCTCATAATGTCTGAAGAATGACACAATGTAACGTTCCCATAATGTCTGAAGAATGACACAATGTAACGTTCTCATAATGTCTGAAGAATGACACAATGTAACGTTCTCATAATGTCTGAAGAATGACACAATGTAACGTTCTCATAATGTCTGAAGAATGACACAATGTAACGTTCTCATAATGTCTGAAGAAAACACAATGTAATGTTCTCATAATGTCTGAAGAATGACACAATGTAACGTTCTCATAATGTCTGAAGAATGACACAATGTAACGTTCTCATAATGTCTGAAGAATGACACAATGTAACGTTCTCATAATGTCTGAAGAATGACACAATGTAACGTTCTCATAATGTCTGAAGAATGACACAATGTAACGTTCTCATAATGTCTGAAGAATGACACAATGTAACGTTCTCATAATGTCTGAAGAATGACACAATGTAACGTTCTCATAATGTCTGAAGAATGACACAATGTAACGTTCTCATAATGTCTGAAGAATGACACAATGGAACGTTCTCATAATGTCTGAAGAATGACACAATGGAACGTTCTCATAATGTCTGAAGAATGACACAATGTAACGTTCTCATAATGCCTGAAGAATGACACAATGTAACGTTCTCATAATGTCTGAAGAATGACACAATGTAACGTTCTCATAATGTCTGAAGAATGACACAATGTAACGTTCTCATAATGTCTGAAGAATGACACAATGTAACGTTCTCATAATGTCTGAAGAATGACACAATGGAACGTTCTCATAATGTCTGAAGAATGACACAATGTAACGTTCTCATAATGTCTGAAGAATGACACAATGGAACGTTCTCATAATGTCTGAAGAATGACACAATGTAACGTTCTCATAATGTCTGAAGAATGACACAATGTAACGTTCTCATAATGTCTGAAGAATGGCACAATGTAACGTTCTCATAATGTCTGAAGAATGACACAATGTAACGTTCTCATAATGTCTGAAGAATGGCACAATGTAACGTTCTCATAATGTCTGAAGAATGGCACAATGGAACGTTCTCATAATGTCTGAAGAATGACACAATGGAACGTTCTAATAATGTCTGAAGAATGACACAATGGAACGTTCTCATAATGTCTGAAGAATGACACAATGGAACGTTCTCATAATGTCTGAAGAATGACACAATGGAACGTTCTCATAATGTCTGAAGAATGACACAATGGAACGTTCTCATAATGTCTGAAGAATGACACAATGGAACGTTCTCATAATGTCTGAAGAATGACACAATGGAACGTTCTCATAATGTCTGAGAACTTAGCCTACATTAACCCAAAACTAACTTAATTAAAATTAACAGCCCATACTGTTTTATTCTTTTTAATGATTAGAGTATAGGCATTACGATGATAAATTGTTATACAAGAACTTTTACTTTTAATACTTAAAGTACATTTTATATCAAGTACTTTTTTACTTTTACTTAAGTAGGGTTGTTGTTGTAGTTTTTCTACTTTTACTAAAGTAAATATGTCTCTGTTTTTTTGTACTTTTACTGAGATTCAGCTCTTCCTCCATCATAGTGTGCATTGATTATTACATCAACAGCTTTTACAGTGTCATTTTAAAATGGAGAGTGACGGAGATGCAACATTGTAATGCTATGCTCTTTTATTTAGTCCTGAGATATTCCTTACTATCATAGTCAAATGTGACCGCACACCTTAACTATTTTTCAATTAAAAAATATATTATTAAATAAACTATATTTTAGTTTAGTAATATTTATTGAATATTTTGAGGAGATCTGTTGGTACTAAATACTATGTGTGCAACAATTATGGTCCATTAATGACCACTTAAAATATTTTTGTTCTAATATTTATATTATTTATATTACAATTAGTGTAGTAATTAATAGTCAATATGCTTAAAGTATTACAGATCATAACTCTTTACATATTTGCAGGTTTTACATTTGAATACGTTAGACATGGTCAAATACTAGATCCCCCCACCGCCACCTCTGGGAAAAACTGATTATTATTATTATGAATTATATTCCAGTTGATGTGTTCTGAACACTGCAGTGTGAATGTGATGTGGACACTATCCTGACTATCTGGAGGTGTGAGTCCGCTTTAAAGATGATTCTGAGTTTTAATCCCTTAGACTGAACCCAAGTCTGAACACGTGTCATGTTAGCATTGAACACACCCTTAAACCTCGTCCTCCAGATCCAGTTGATCGGCCGAGGATCTGGTTGTGTGAGAATGGATGTAAACCGGTTTAACCGCAGGTCACACAAACGCTGCTCCGTTATCTTGTCCTGAGACTGATTCGTCTCGTCCCCTGTCCCTGATTGCATTACGCTGCTCCAGATTTGCGGCTCTGTCTCCGGCTAGACGTCTCATTAACCTGCTGAACCCTGAGATGAGGAGCAGCTTCATCCGCTCAGCAGCCCGCAGGAGGAATGTGTGATAACATCAGGCTCCGCCACGGGCCACCAGACAGACTTTATGGACAACTATCTGCAGGACTGATCAACACGAGCGGCCGACACACACACGCACACACACACACACACACACACACACACACACGCTATCAGAGGCAGGACTGCACCTCAGGTGCTTTGAGAAAGGCCTCCGTCAGGTGCAGCGATTGAGATCTCGCAGGACTTTTGAAAGGCTCTTAACCTCTCCGGTGTGGTGTGTATATGTGTGTGTGTGGGGGGCGTGTAAGAGGGGTGTGTGTGTGTGTGTGTGTGTGTGTGTGTGTGTGTGTGTGTGTGTGTGTGTGTGTGTGTGTGTGTGTGTGTGTGTGTGTGTGTGTGTGTGTGTGTGTGTGTGTGTGTGTGCCCTTGTTTATATTACATTGCGTGGACCAAATGTCCCCATAAAGATAGGTGTGTGTGTGTGTGTGTGTGTGTGTGTGTGTGTGTGTGTGTGTGTGTGTGTGTGTGTGTGTGTGTGTCTGTGTGTGTGTGTGTGTGTGTGAGCCTGTTTATGTGGTTTATGAGGACACAAATTTGTATAACTACATGGGTATTACACTGGTATTATATCATTATATAACACAATGTATTATATTATATCAAATGTCCTCATAATTCAAATGGCCTTAAAAACATACTAAATGATGTTTTTTTGAGAAAGTAAAAATGCAGAATGTTTCCTGTGATGGGTAGGTTTAGGGGCAGGGGCAGTGTGTGTGTGTGTGTGTGATGGGTAGGTTTAGGGGCAGGGGCAGGGGCAGTGTGTGTGTGTGTGTGTGTGTGTGTGTGTGTGTGTGTGTGTGTGTGATGGGTAGGTTTAGGGGCAGTGTAAGGGGATAGAAAATACGGTTTGTTCAGTATAAAAACCATTACGCCTATGGAGAGTCCCTGTAAACCACATAGACCAACATGTGTGTGTGTGTGTGTGTGTGTGTGTGTGTGTGTGTGTGTGTGTGTGTGTGTGTGTGCGCACTATTCCTGTGTTGAACTGAAATGTACACTTTCACTCACAAATAATAACATAATAGCATAAGGTGAAATACTAAAGTAAAACTAAAATAAAAATAAATACAAAACTTTGTATTATAATAATAATAACTAGAATGTACAATTCCTGAAGAAATTGTGAGTGGTGCTTGCCGTGGCAAAACTCGGGACCCGGTTGCTACCCTACACTGCTGGCATGTTTTCAGCAAAATGGTGACACGATTAGCATGTGGTTAGCATAATGCTAACACAATTAACATGTTGCTAACATGATGCTAACACGATTAGCATGTTGTTAATTACTTCCGCCATTACTTCCGGTGAGTAAGGTAGAAAATACCGGTGTGATCATAGATATGTTTAAATGGACTGCATTTATATAGTGCTTTTATCCAAAGCGCTTTACATTATTGCCTCACATTCACCCATTCACACACCGACGGCGATGTCAGCCATGTACGGCTCATCCAGCGCATCGGGAGCAGCTGGGGTTAGGTGTCTTGCTCATGGACACTTCGACACTTGGTCAGGTGGAACCGGGGATCGAACCGCCAACCTTTCAGTTTGTAGACAACCTACATGAACCACTGAGCCACTGCCGCCCTGTTTACACAGAACCTCGTTCGACCGATCCATGCAGGCACTAATGAGGCATCTATGTAAATATATCTATCGTCACTGCGGTATTTTGGCTTTACTCTGCGTAAGTAATGGCGCTGGGAACACTAGATGAGATTCGCCTGATTTGAGGTATAAAATAACACAAATACTGTTGTGTTTCTGGGAGAAAGCGATCGTTTCGTGTCTTAAGGCGAGACACGGCGGGTGAAAACATCTGTTTTTTTTTTTCATGCAATGGTCAATTTTGAGATTTTGGGCCAGTTTGCTCCCTTAACATGTAAGCTTTCATGTCAAAATAATAAAAAATATGTCGCCATTACACATTAATGTGGTTAATTCACTAAATTTTGTCAACTTGCGCCTTTAGAGTTCAACCCGAAATCATCAAAAGTTATTCTAACGTCTCCATTCACAGAAACATGTCATGCCTGGTATCATTATAAAGCTCTCAGCGCTGTGTATGAGACTGTCTGATCCAAATATGGGCATTTCCTTTGTTAAACTAACCAACTGTGAAAGTTTGCAGCCGAAAATCACATCTGATTGGCCGATGTGAATTTCACACTACGTGCCGCCGCTTCCTTGTGTGTTCTCCGCCCGAGAGAAAATGCAGACAACGCTAATATCAGCTCATAAACGCTCACAGAAAGGATAAAGTAGCACGAGATGATAAAAAGAAAGTAAACAACAACAGATTAGAGGACGAAACCGTGTCAGAATTAGATTGAAATCGTTATAGATGGACGTAAACAGGGACCGTTTTTGCTGTTTTTGTGACCGTTGTGATGCGTGTTGGTTAAGGTAGTTCTCTTCAGCGTAAGGCTTTTGCCATTAATAATTGATTAGTTTATTAATTCCACGTGTGTTTTAAATGTTATACACTGCTGATATTAATGAAGTGAATATATATTTAGTTTTTAGGTCGAGGAAATGTGTGCAATTATACAATACAAAACTGTAAAGGCCGTTTTCTCAAAATGAGTTTCCTCACACTCAGAGTTAGATATTTCCACTTCAGTAGACTCTACAAGCACCAGCGTTCCCAGCCTTAAACTCAACCATACTCTGAAGGCTTTTACAGAGGAATGTGTTGATGTATAATTCCTATCTTGAGTTATAGGGGGGTTTTTTTGACTCCAGAAAAATATGGCGAAAAGTGCTTTTTCAAGGCTATTGTCAGTACTCTATAATGAACTAAAGCACAGAATACGATATCCTGAGTCTCCTCTGTTAAAGCCCGCTCATCTAATACGTCAACAAACAGAATCAAGAGTTTTGAGCCTGGTCCTTTCCAATTTCCAGATTTAGCTTTTGGAAATATATGCAAATGAGCGTATATTTAAGTATACAAGGCCTCATTTGCATATTAAAACATTATTTTATACAAAACTTGTAATACATTTTTTTCTTATGTTTATGCCAGTAATCAACTGGACAAGTTTCATAATGATATCTTGTCATTTAAAAAAAAAAATCCCTATTCACCTGTAGTGTCTCCACGAGCCTTAATATGGATTCGTATATGTGTGTGTTTTTTGGTTTGTTGCTAGGTTTTGGGTGTTCTGGGAAGTTGGTATAGTGTAGCTAGGCGGTTGCTAGGGTATCCTGGTTGGTTGCTAGGTGGTTGTTAGGGTGTTCTGGGTGGTTGCTATGGAGTTGCTATTGTGACGCCCTCTGCTGTTGGTCTTGAGTGTTGCTGTTTGGCACCTGTTTCCACAAATTAGCAGTCTATTGGGGACACCTGTGGCCAGTGCTTCAGACGCTCCTTTAGAAAGACATCTCCAGCCGAGCCGAGTGGGATTTGAGGATTTTGAGGATTGTGGAGAAGACTTGGAGGATCTTTTGGTTTTGGACTTTGATGATGTTTGTTTGTTTGTTTGTTTGTTTGTTTGTTTGTTTGTTTGTTTGTTTGTTTGTTTGTTTGTTTGTTTGTTTGTTTGTTTGTTTTCTGCATTTATGCTCCAACATCATATTTCACTTCCATCCATGCATTTTGCCCTACACACTGATGTTACTGACGGACACAGAATTATTATCATATTTCATTGTTTTCATTCTATTTTTTTGTTACCTTAATTTAGTTAATAAACCTATTTTGAGCTTTAAGATTTGGTGGTTTGCGTGTGTCCCTTGTTTTTTTATTTGCTTCCCTTGAGCCAGGGGTCGTAACACTATGGTACCTTGGGTGGTTGCTATGGCACGGGTAGGCAGTTGCTACGGTGTACTGGTTGGTTGCTATGGCATTGCAAGGTGGTTGCTAGGGTTTTCTGGGTGGTTGCTAGGGCATTACCAGGGCATTTCTATGGAGTTTTATGCAGTGTGATCATATAATTTAACGCTAGCCAAAGGATGACAGAAACACTGATGCTGTTAATTGCGTTAAATGTTTTTAATGTGTTAACGCGCTAAATGCTCTGGAGCAACCAATCACACTTCTCTGTCTGACAATCACATGGACAGGTCGGGGTTTGGCGATCGCCAGAACGGGATTCGCCTGACTGCATTGTGCCAAGTGTAAAGTTTGGTGGAGGGGGGACTATGGTGTGGGGTTGGCCTCTTAGTTCCAGTGAAAGGAACTCTTAATGCTTCACCAAGACATTTTAGACAATTTCACGCTCCTGTCTTTGTGGGATCAGTTTGGGGACGGCCCCTTCCTGTCCCAGCATGACTGCGCTCCAGAAGAGCTGAAGCTCTTAGAGGTGGTGGGCCGACTCCATATTAAACCCGACGGATTAACAATGGGATGATCATGAAAAGGCAGCGGCACAACACTTTGGGCAATAAAGTGTGTATTTGGTTTGCATTATGTCCTGTATACTAGGACAGATCGATGAAGACGGCAGCAATGCCATGCATTAATCTAATAATTTACTCAAATTGATTCTTCTGAAGAACCTTGAAGGACCTTAGGTGTGTGTGAAGGATGCTTTGTTTTGTAAGAGTGTGTCTGTCGCGCCATTATAAACTCACCGAATGCTTTATCAGGCTGATCCGAATGCTCAAACAAACAGATGAATGTTCTGAGAGGATTCATAGCTGACCCTGTGTGTCTCATTCGCTCATGGACTGACCAACACACACACACACACACACACAACAACAGAGAGTTTGTAAGGGCCACTTCAATTTGTCAGATCCGTCATCTCTCACACATGCACTCTCTCCTCCTGATGGACCTTCATTGTGAGCCTTTCCAGGATGGTCCACTCTCTCACAAAAGATGAGATGTGTTCTCCAGGGAGTGAGGCTAATGAAATCAGGCGAGGAGCGAAGGAACGAGGCAGCGAAGGAGTGCGCGCTCTCAGGGAATGAGGATCTTTTGGCAGCCCGTGCCTTTTTTAGCTGGACCAGCAGATTTCTTTGAGGCC
Organism: Pseudorasbora parva; assembly: GCF_024679245.1. Classification (NCBI taxonomy): domain Eukaryota; kingdom Metazoa; phylum Chordata; class Actinopteri; order Cypriniformes; family Gobionidae; genus Pseudorasbora; species Pseudorasbora parva. The sequence goes on from NC_090174.1 coordinate 559,678, forward strand.
GAGGCACCTTTACGAAGGAGTCCGTGCATTAACAATGCTGTCGCGGAGGCACATTACCGCTGCCCGCCACCACCACGATTGTTCTGCCTCGTTAATATTTTGCCCCAACAGTGCTTTTGATTTTATTCTCATTTTTCTGCCCCTTGTCCGGAATCGGATTAGGATCGATCGAGAGCCCGGCCGAACCGCGCCGCTCCTCCATTGAGAGTATTCAGGCGACTAAATAGAATTGTTTGCCCTTAGATGTCAAATTTCCTCAGAGACGAGAATGTCAATAGCAATTAGATTGTCTGCATTCGCAGGCGCGGCTTCACGAGAGTGGT
>NC_090174.1:570000-605000 GCF_024679245.1 Pseudorasbora parva
TGGCAGTGTGTTCTTTGTAAAAACAAGATATTTTCTGCATGAAAATTGTGCCGAACGCAGAGAACTGTGTGTAGTGTTTTGAGAAAAGTGTGTTTAGAGCTGCGGTGTAAAGCAGGAGCTGTGCTTGTAAACACGTCTTGAGCTGCGATTTGAGGTTAGAGAATGAATCGATGAAGTGAATTCCAACGTTTCCAAATGAACTCAATATTGTAAGGCAACCTGGTAACTTATTTTTTTAAATCATTTTTTTACAGTGTGATAATAATCATAAATGTTTCTCGAGCACAAATCCTGATTCCTGAACTATCATGATGCTGAAATTCAGCTTTACATCACAGAAATAAATTACATTTTAAATATATTCAAAATAGTCATTTTACACTGGAATAATATTTCACAATATTGCAGTTTTTTAAATGAAATGAAGGCGTGTATAAGAGACTTCTTCTAAACACGTCGGTTGTTTCCCATGTGTGGCATTAAAGCGTCAGGCCTGTCCCAGATGAAGCCGCTCCACAGGTGACCCTGGGACGGAGGAGTATTTCCTAAATTATTCTAAGCTAAGTAAACCATTTCTCTTGTCCGTCCTCAAACATGGAACAGAACTCCAGATGTGTGCTTCTGTCCAGAGACGGCCCCGTGTGTGTGTGTGTGTGTGTGTGTGTGCATTAATGAAGCTGGACAGTCGTATTTGAATCTGATGGAGACCATATGCTGCACGATAACATACGACATCCACCATTGGCTGAGCCACATCTGGTCGTAATATGGCGATGCTGTTGCCACCTCCGACAGGCGAGCGATTTAAGAGCAGTTACTGCCGAGAGAAGAAGAAGAAAAGATCGGGACGTTTAAGGGTCACCAAACACAATCCCAACTATTGAAACTTCCCATTAAAGCGCTGAGCTGACGGATTATAGGCAAATTATGCAATCATTAGCAAACGCACTGTAAGTGTGTGTGACTGATACTTTCTTTGCACATTAATAATGCTCTTAGTGCAAAAGAAGAAGAAAAACTATTTAAGAGATACACAGAGCTCTAATTCTCCAAACTCCCCGTAACACTTTACAACTCGAGCGCTCTAATACTGATGAACTAAAGCCCAGATCATCATGAGTTAATGTCTGACTCATGAAGAACTCACACATTTATTAATCATCACTGCATCAGCAACTAATGAACATTAGACATCATTAATAGATTAAACAATCATTAAATTACTATTAGTTAATGAGTTATAATGTATTAATTCCCTAATATCATATTATATTAACTCATAATGTAAATGAACGGCTCAAAGTCATGCGTTTCAGCTTCCAGTCGTCTGCTTTAATTAATCATTAGCTGATGATTTATAAAGGAGTCATTATGTTCTGACTTTACTCGTTGAGATATGACTATTAACTAACTCAAAATTAATTCAAAACTCATAACCATAATTATATATTACTTAATCAATTAGTTATTAGTCATGTGTGTCAACAAGTAAAGTCAGAATATAATGATACTTTTAGATATTTGGACTGGAAATAAGACAAAAATATTAATTAAGAAGAGCATTTTTTGCAGTGTAGGTTTTTTTGACTCAACTTTTAAAGCAAAAAGGTTCTATAATGTATTAAATAAATGCATGATATGTTCATGTTTAATTTAAACTCAATATATTATTTTAAAACTGACTATATCCCCAGAAGTGTTGTGCCGCTTCTACACACACACATGAGCTTCCCATTGTTAACCCGTGGGGTTTAATCTGGAGTCGGCCCACCCTCTCTAACAGCTCCAGCTCTTCTGGGAAGGCTTTCCTCAAGGTTTAGGAGTGTGTTTATGGGGATTTTTGCCCATTCTTCTAGAAGCTCATTTGTGAGGTCAGGCACTGATGTTGGACGAGAAGGCCTGGCTCTCAGTCTCCGCTCTAATTCATCCCAAAGCTGTTCTATCGGGTTGAGCTCAGGACTCTGTGCAGGCCAGTCCAGTTCCTCCACACCAAACTCCTCATCCATGTCTTTATGGAGCGACGCTTTGTGCACTGGAGCGCAGTCATGCTGGGACAGGAAGGGGCCGTCCACAAACTGATCCCACAAAGATGGGGGCGTGAAATTGTCCAAAATGTCTTGGTGACGCATTAAGAGTTCCTTTCACTGGAACTAAGAGGCCAACCCCTGAAAAACAACCCCACCCTATAATCCCCCCTCCACTAAACTTTACACGTGAGCACCTGAACTCAGAGAGAGAGAGAGAGCGAGAGAGAGAGAGAGAGAGAGAGAGAGAGAGAGAGAGAGAGAGAGAGAGAGAGAGAGAGAGAGAGAGAGAGAGAGAGAGAGAGAGAGAGAGAGAGAGAGAGAGAGAGAGAGAGAGAGAGAGAGAGAGAGAGAGAGAGGCCTTGACCGTATTCGTGTTCTGCACATGCATCTCAGAAGAAGCGAGTCTGATTGGATCCAACTACATGCAGACGCAGGAGGGCGGAGGGAAGCTGGGATTAAATGGAAATGTAAAGACTTTAGCTGGAATGCTTCAGTTTAAACGAGCCATGAACTTATGAACCTCATCTCCACCTGACGAAATCTGTTTCCCCCTGACATATTACACACAGAGCTGCAAACCAGGAATGCCAGCTCAGATCGGCTGGGCTTCACGAGCTGCTGTGTCTCAGTGCGACTGGAGAACGGGAATACTCCAGATCAGTTACACGGGAATGAGGATTCGGAGTACTGGTCTCAGATCAACCAACTATAAAACATTGTCTTATTGAATTCACAATATTCATGTCCAGAACATTTTGACATGCCACTCAATATGGAAACTCTTTATATGTAGAATTATACAGGGGCTCCATCATGGGATCATTTCATTGATGTAATTTGAATTAATTAATTAATTAATTGTATTCCTTTTTATTAAATATCAGGAATTAAACAGCTTGTAAACAAACGTTATCACTAGAAAACAGTGAAATACCTGAAATAACATTTGGTTATTTTTAACTGAAAATTGTAATGTTTTGTCAGAATGGTATGAAACTTGGCAAAGGTGTTGACACTTAAAAACATGGACGTGATCGGAAAAGATTAAATGGTCAGAAATGAATTCTGCGCCCGAAGCTAAATTACTGAAAGCTCATTTTTTAAAATCTCAACCTCAAAACACAGATTTACGATTTAAGAGTGTAATGTTTTGTAAAAAAAAAAAAAAATCAAATAAATATAAATATATATATAATCCATTGATTCCACTTGGAAGATTATTGTTAAAGTTAAAAAAAGAGAGAAAAGTGAACTTAAAAAGCTATATAAGTTTAAATGTATTGTTATAAAAACCTATATATATATATACATTCAGTATATAGACCCTCACAGGTGTTTCGTCTTGGGGTCATTTTATGGATGTAGTTTTAATTATTGTATTTTTTAATAATATTATGAATTAAACAGCTTGTAATCATACTTTATCTTTAAAACCTCCCCCTGGAATAACCACCGTCTGATGCCCTTTGGTCAAGCTGTTTGTTCTTTTACTTCATCGGAGTGGACGAAACTTGGGGAATGTTTTGGCACGTGCTCGGTGAACACAGAAATTCATTAAAAAAGATTCAATGGTCCTATAAAAATATTCACACTTGTGCTGTTGATGGTCAGGAATGGCCTCATGAGAGATGAGTGTCCTCTAGTGGACGCGTTCAGTACTGCGCCCGGCGCTAAATCACTGAAAGCTCATTTTCTGAGATATCAACCTCAAATGTGTAATCACACAGTTTAAGAGTAAAACAGATAGATAGCCATATTTCAGATAGATATTTCATATACAAATTTAAAATTGTGCATTTTTTTGTTATAACAATACATTTAAACTTTCTCTTTTTGTTTTCTTTTTTTTACTTTTCACTTTAACATTAATCTGCCAAGAGTTTACGAGTTATGACAGTTTAAGTTGGAAATGTAATTTTAATCTCAACGCTCAAAAAGTGGTTAGCAAGCAGGCTAATAAATGGATTATAACTGCATATATCTTATTTAGTACCATAAAAATTCCCTTAAAATTACTAAATATTAAATAGAAATATTATGGATGTATAACAGAATACATTCATTGCATTAAGTTGTTATTTTGTAAATGGTAAGTTTTGACATTTGACTAAAAGGTTCCGTCATCCGCTTGGCTGTAGTTTTAATTAACATTTTATTTTAATTCATTTTTATGAATATTATGAATTATACAGCTTGTAAACAGACTTTATCACACCCTCAATTTTGGAGCACAGATTCATGGCTTTGATCTGCTCACAGTTTTTAAGTAAAACATATTTTGAAAAAAATGATATATATATAAATTGAGAGTAGTATTTTTGTGCATTTTTTTCATAACAATACATTTTAACTTCTATAACTTTTCAGTTCACTTTTTTTTCCTTTTTTTAAAAATATGTTTTTTCTTTAAAATCTTTCAAGCATCTTCTTTAAAAAGTCCAAAGCATTGAAGATTTATGACCGTTTAAATTGGAAATTTTCATCTATGCACAAAAATTGGTTAGCAAATAATGAATGGATTATAACTATAACTAAATTATATATAATTTAGTACCATAAAATCCCAAAAACACCAAAAAAGTAAAATATAGTACAATAATTCCCGTGGAGTAGAGAACGGTCACATTTGACCTCCAGCCCCAGAGGGTTAAATGTGAAAGTGTGCAGTCATTTGGCACCGCTCCGGCATAAAGCGCTCTAGAGTTAACCCACTGAAGCTTTATTCTGGGTGTGCAGAACGGGAATATCCCCGATCCTTCACTCAGGACTGTCCGTGGTATAATGTGTGTTCTCCAGTGTCCTTTCTCAGATATGAACAGCTCAGGCACATGCCCCGTCCACCGCAGGCTCGCCACATCCTCAGCGCTAAGCCACAAAACATTTCTGGAGCATTTTCCGTCCATTCGGCTGAGTTGAGACGGCAGGCTTTGGCCTGTTTCTGCATTCCGTCCAGCAGGAGCAGCAGAGGCGGGTCGAGCCCAAGTGTGTGTGTGTGTGTGTGTGTGTGTGTCGGAGAAAAGCCCCATTCAGCCCTTCCCTCCGGAGGCTGGAGCTCCTGAGACTGCTCCTCGAGCCATCTGCTGTGTGTGTGTGTGTGTGTGTGTGTGTGTGTGTGTGTGTGTGTGTGTGTGTGTGTGTGTGTGTGTGTGTGTGTGTGTGTGTGTGTGTGTGTGTGTGTGTGTGTGTGTGTGTGTGTGTGTGTGTGTGTGTGTGTGTGTGTGTGTGTGTGTGTGTGTGTGTGTGTGTGTGTGTGTGTGTAGATTTCCCTACCTGAAGTATAAGTTCGGTGCTCCAATCCACAGTGTTAAAAAATGCCCGGGTGACTTTGCTAACGCTCCCCAAGACTGGTTTATGGAGTGCAAGAGGCCTTGGTGTGTGTTTTTTTATGTGTGTGTTCCCCCTGGAGGATGCCGTGGCAGCAAGTGTTCTCATTGATCTTTCATCAGGTCCGAGAGCGGGCTGGAGGCGAGGAGCCGTCGGCTTTTTATGGCAGCTCGCTGGAGCCGGCCTACGATTGTTCCCAGTTTCCTCAGATTGTTCTGCGTTTCGCTCAGCGTCTCTCGCACTTCTGAGGTAGAGCCGGCCGAGGATTACTGACGCTTCAGGTGGACAATGGCATGTGGATTATTAGTGTGTGTGGTGAGTGTGAACATCATATCAGGCTTCTAATACACATCTGACGCCATGAGAAGTTTCAACTCGGCTAAAGTCGGCATGGAAAGTATTTCAGTGAATTGCTTTGCAAACAAGAACAAATGTACACTCTAAAAAATGCTGGGTTAAAAACAACCCAAGTTGGCTTGAAAATGGACTAACCCAACCCATCAATTGGGTTGTTTTAACCCAACAGTTGAGTTGTTTTAACCCCGCAATTGGGTTGTTTTAACCCAACAGTTGAGTTGTTTTAACCCTGCAATTGGGTTGTTTTAACTCAACAGTTGAGTTGTTTTAACCCTGCAATTGGGTTGTTTTAACTCAACAGTTGAGTTGTTTTAACCCTGCAATTGGGTTGTTTTAACCCAACAGTTGAGTTGTTTTAACCCTGCAATTGGGTTGTTTTAACCCAAAAGTTGAGTTGTTTTAACCCCGCAATCGGGTTATTTTAACCCAACAGTTGAGTTGTTTTAACCCTGCAATTGGGTTGTTTTAACCCAACAGTTGAGTTGTTTTAACCCTGCAATTGGGTTGTTTTAACTCAACAGTTGAGTTGTTTTAACCCTGCAATTGGGTTGTTTTAACTCAACAGTTGAGTTGTTTTAACCCTGCAATTGGGTTGTTTTAACCCAACAGTTGAGTTGTTTTAACCCTGCAATTGGGTTGTTTTAACCCAAAAGTTGAGTTGTTTTAACCCCGCAATCGGGTTATTTTAACCCAACAGTTGAGTTGTTTTAACCCCACAATTGGGTTGTTTTAACCCAACAGTTGAGTTGTTTTAACCCCGCAATTGGGTTGTTTTAACCCAACAGTTGAGTTGTTTTAACCCCGCAATTGGGTTGTTTTAACCCAACAGTTGAGTTGTTTTAACCCCGCAATTGGGTTGTTTTAACCCAGCGGTTGGGTTAAATGTTGCTTAAGACAACTCAATTGCTGGGTTAAAACAACCTAATCACTGGGTTAGTCCATTTTCAACCCAACATGGGTTGTTTTTAGTCCAGCATTTTTTAGACTGTAGGATTTATGTTGACTTTAAAGTGTGTTTGGCTCACATATTAACTATCAAATCAGAATTATTTATGTTTATGCAAGTAAATCTGGACACACTGACACCAAATTTAGCCATTTCTTATACACATCTGATGCCGTGATGATCACTATTGAAGGATGATTTTATTTAAGCTAAACTCGGCATGAGCCGTATATCGAGGGAATCGCTTTGCAAACAAGAACAAATGTACACTTTAAAAAGTGCTGGACTAAAAACAACCCAAGTTGGGTTGAAAATGGACTAACCCAGCAATTGGGTTGTTTTAACCCACTGTAAAAAAATATTTAGAAAAAAAGTAACCTGGTTGCCTTAAAATTTTGGGTTAATACAATGAACATTTTTTGAGATTAGACAACCTTTATTAATATATTATAGAAAGATGTTGTGAGCACATTGGGTAATTGTGTGTTTTATCTGTGATGACGCAGCCAAATTGTGCTATTTTCATGATTTATCACATGTTTTTTTGTGGTTCAGATACAATAATATTTTGAGTTTATATTTATAAAACAAATTTCCTTCATTGTATCAACTCAAAGTTTTAATTTCAATAAACTCAAAATTTGAAGGCAACCAGGTTACTTACTTTTTTTTAAGTTAAACCAACATCTTTTTTTTTTTTTTTTTTTTTTTTACAGTGCATCGGTTGGGTTAAATGTTGCTTAAGACAACCCGATTGCTGGGTTAGTCCATTTTCAACCCAACTTGGGTTGTTTTTAGTCCAGCATTTTTTAGAGTGTGGGCGGGGCTTGATTGTGTGTGTGTTGAATTGATTGGACGGCTGCGGTTTGCTATTGGCCGATCTCATGTGAGCGACAGGTTGAATAATCAGAGAAGAGATGAAGTTATTCTAACACACAATAATGATGATAATGTGTGATCGGCATCAGAATTATATATGCGCGTGCCAGAGCTGCGAGTGAATCTGGACACACTGACACCCAATCTTGCAGTGTGACTGCTTCTGGTCTGCAGTCTCAGGGGCCGAGGGCTAAAGACGGGAAAGAAGCCTCGCTCCACAGCATCAGATCAGTTTTCACTGAAGCCTGAATATTTCATGCAGCAAGTCTTACAGTAGAAACCCAGATGGGCTATTGAAATGGAAAAGCTACATGTCCATAACTCACACCCCTCCTTTCACCCAAAGGGACAAGTTTCGAGAATGATGTCTGGATCATGTTTCTGCTCACACCAGCCATGTGGTTTATGTAACCTCGTGGCTCTGCACAGCAGCACAAACCGGGAGATGTGATTGTGCTGTTATGGTTATGATGAGTTATTATAATATCTGGAGGGTGTGTGTAATAAACAGCGCACTGAGCCAGTTATCGATGCGCAGAAATAATGCATGCAGACGAATTAAACACACTCCATGAACTCATTTAATGAGTCTAGCCTCTTTATAAACGCAACATTTGCAAAGAAGAACGTTATTAAAAATCATTATAACTGAGGATTTGGTAACACTTTATTTAAGGTTCAGTTATTAACTATTAACCTGAATATTTCATGCATGCAAGAATATGTCTTATGATCAGGCATATTCCTATGATATTGTCTGTTTATGAGCTCTTCTAAAGCTCATATTAATGCCTTATTCTGCATGAGCTTATTCTACATCCCTTAATCCGACCCAATACCTAAACTTAAACGCTACAAAACTACCTTACTAACTATTAATAAGCAGTAAATTAGGAGTTTATGAGGCAGAAGTCGGAGTTAATAGAGAATATGTGTTCCGTGTCACCGAGGATTTCACCAAAATTGCATGAATGAATAAATCGCGATGTAATGTATTGAAGCGCTTATAATCCAGCCTGAACTAAAACCAGCCTGTAGACCAGAAGCTGAGGTAGACCAGAACGGACCCTGATGTGTTCATTCAGAACCTGAATCCAAATATCTCCTGTGACAAACCTGTTGATCTTCCCGATCGAGAAGCGGATAATGTTTCACGGCGCATATAAATCGTTTCAAACATAATAATATTATTAATCAAAAGACTAATGTACACGCTAAAAAATGCTGGGTTAAAAACAACCCAAGTTGGGTTAAAAATGGACAAACCCAGAAATTTGGTTGTTTTTAACCCAGCATTGTTTTAGAGTGTGTGTTAATTCCCTTTAGATGTTGCCTAAAAAACACCTTTTATGAGTTAAAACTTACAGATTAACACAACGGAAATGTGAATAAGATGCAAACACATCAAAAGAAAAACAATCCTAATTTAATATGCATACATATTTAAAAGTCGCATTTTAATCATATTCACTGTTAAGTAAATGATTATCGCGCAAACCGTGAAATATAACACACAGTTAAAGTTTTGATGTTTAACCAAATTAAATACAAATATGAGTTTACACATCTCCGAGATTGCACATCACACACTAAAGTCGAAGTATACTCGTTCATATTCCGGGCAGATTGTTCGCATGCATCATTTCCAGATTAAATTAAAGTGTTTTGCGCAACAGCACAAAAAGCGCAAATCTCAGACCTTGGGTGAAAATCAAGAGTCCTGCGTGCTAATGAGAGAGCTGCTGGATCGGATGAGTTCTGCTCGAGGAAGTCTGTGGTGATAACACGCCTTCGCTCGCCAGCTTTCGCTGAGAGATGACCACCGCACCGCGGACTAATCTCACACTAAACACTTTCCCCCAGAGCTGAGGCCCGCGACCGGCAACTAATAATAATAATAATAATAATAATAATAATAATAATAATAATAATAATAATAATAATAATAATAATAATAATAATAATAATAATAATAATAATAATAAAATTAATAATAATACAATTAATAATAATAAAATTAATAATAATAAAGTCGCTTTGCTTTCGGCGCTTCTGAGCGAACGCATGCGGGATGATTTGTCGTGTTTAATCCGGACTGCTGGTGAAGTAGCTCACGGGTCCCAGACTCTCTGGCTCCAGCAGCCTGATTCTACGGCCGGCGGAACAGGTGTCAATCTCCCGGACGATCTGCCATATCTGCCGGCTAGCGCTGATCTCAGACCGGCCCGTAGGACGGGCCGCGTGTTTGCTCGGTATCAATAAACGCGTGCATTAATTAAAAGAGAGGGAGTGTGTGTGTGTGTGTGTGTGTGTGTGTGTGTGTGTGTGTGTGTGTGTGTGTGTGTGTGTGTGTGTGTGTGTGTGTGTGTGTGTGTGTGTGTGTGTGTGTGTGTGTGTGTGTGTGTGTGTTATTTGTGAATGTTTGGATTTCTGGGCGACACATGAAGCAGAAACTTTTTTTTTCAACTTTTTGAAGAGCGGTTTTAACACCAACGGATCTCTGCAGTAAAACATTGGCAACGTCCTTAATGTATTTCAGAAGTTACACCGGATTACACACACACACACACACACACACACACACGCTAAATCATATTTATGGACGGAACACACACTTCCCTCATTTACTGATGTCTTTGCACTGTTTTTGTGGCCTGCATTGTGTGTGTGTGTGTGGGGGGGGGGGGATGTTTTTGTGACATATGAGGACTCAAATGTGTGTAATGCCATGAGTATGACACAGGTATTACAGGAGAGGGTGAAATATGAGGACATTACCAATGGCCCCACTTTACAAAAGGCTTATAAATCACACAGGAGGAGTTTTAGTGAGAAAGTAAAAATGCGGAATGTTTCCTGTGATGGGTAGGTTATGTGTGTGCGTGCGTGTGTGTGTGTGTGTGCGTGTGTGTGCGTGCGTGTGTGTGTGAGTTTAGTGCCATGTTTGATTAAGACTTGCTCCCTAAAGATGGCGAGAAAAATGAGATAATGAGGTCCTGTGATTGCGTTTTTCTTCCCATGGACTGGAGCTGTCGCCGGCTCACAGAAACACACTGTACGATACTCACTTCTCATTTAACACACACAAAAGCTGATCCGCGACAACAAACCGAGGACTGGCGACAAACCATATAATGTTCACCCTTATCCCGTCGCGACTAATTAACTGGAACATCGTTAATACAGTGAGCAATTAATGCTCAGTGTGTGTCAGAGGTCCACAGGCCACAGGACCGCAGTGGAGCTTTAGTGGGCCGCGGATCTTATTAGGACTGACCCCGGTGCCGAGAGGCCGCGGACGGGGCTCTGAAGGCCAACATCTTCCCTAATCGGCTTTTAATTGGTGCTCTGAGTGTTTGAACACTGAAATCAGAGAAAGTTTGTGTTTGTTTGTTTTGATTGGAGAGTCAAACATAATTATGATGCTTCATAAACCAATACAGGTGATGCGGAGAGGTCCAGAATTAACCTGAGCAGCTCGACAGCGGTTATTCATTCACTGATAATGGACGGTTCTCACACACAAAATGTTATTTTTGACCGCTGAAGGCAAGGCAGGTTTATTTGTACAGCACATTTATACCCACACTCTAAAAAAATGCCTGGTTGTTTTAACCCAATGTTGGGTCAAATATGGACTAACCCTTCAATTGGGTTATTTTAACCCAGTGATTGGGTTGTTTTAATCCTGCGGTTGGGTTAAATATTTACTTAATACAACCCAATCGCTGGGTTAAAACAGCCCTATTACTGGGTTAGTCCATATTTGGCCCAACAATGGGTTGTTTTATACTCAGAATTTTTTAGAGTGCAATGGCAATTCAAAGTGCTTTACAGAAAAATTAATTAAAATAGTGAGAACATATGCATGAGAAAAAAGAATACTAATCTCAAGGGTTTATGGCAATAGCCAACAATACATTACAAGTGTCAAAATGATCTTTTTTTTTTCTATATCTTAAGGATATGTTTGGTAAATGTCCGAACGTAAATATATCATAAATGTATTATTAGTACTCTCTAAAAAAAATTCAGGGTTGTTTTAACCCAATGTTGGGTCAAATATGGACTAACCCAGCAACTGGGTTGTTTTAAACCTGCGGTTGGGTTAAATATTTGCTTTTATTTATTTATTTTGAGTGTAGTAATATGCTCATTTTTAAAGGAGAAATATCCTTAATATATACACTCTAAAAATACTGGGTTACAACAACCCAATTGCTGGGTTAGTCCATATTTGACCCATCATTGGGTTATTTTTTACCCAGATTGTTTTAGAGTGTAATGTGCATTGCGAGGACTTCAACTTTAAAGGAGATTTTCTCAATATTTAGATTTTTTTGCGCCCTCATATTTTTTATATAGTTCATATCGTCATATCATAACCAACCGCACATCAATGCACAGATGATTTATTTCCGATAGCTGACCTTATGACTGGTTTTGTGGTCCAGGGTCACATTTCGCTTCCACAGTTTATTAAAGACAAACACACGATTTAAATTATTTTAATGACAGTCCGTTTGAAAATAAAGCGTGTTGTGTAATTTAAGCGTGTTTAATTTAAAGTTATGTTGTGCATCAAATTAAAATAGAAAAAATATATCAGTAGTAATGATTTAATAATTTCACAAGAAAACTAAAGACGAATCGAGCACTAAATGGCGGTCTGGCTCTTTATCATTTATTTTAAATGTCGCGTTATGATTATAAATGTTTAGTGCGATTATGCATGAATGACTAAACACGCGAGAAGCTTCAGCAGTCACTCAGTGGGCCGTGAGCACACACACACACACACACACACACACACACACACACACACACACACACACACACACACACACACACACACACACACACACACACACACACACACACACACACACACGTTCGCTCGTTCCTCTAGTCAGCTCGAATATTTGAGTTCAACTTAAGTGACATTATAAAACGAGCTCAATCTTGTAATAGTGCAATGTAAAAGCATACGCTCTAAAACATTCTGGGTATAAAACAACCCAATGTTGGGTCAAATATGGACTAACCCAGCGTTTGGGTTGTCTTAAGCAAATATTTAACCCAACCACAGGGTCAAAACAACCCAATCGCTGGGTTAGTCCATATTTGACCCAATATTGGGTTGTTTTATACCCAGAATGTTTTAGAGTGTATGCTGTCATGATCTGGTAATTTTTGTGTTGTCATATCAGCTTCCCAAAAGCATTTTATGTGAAAATGCTGGGTTAAAAACAACCCAAGTTGGGTTGAAAATGTACGAACACTGAAATAGGGTTGTTTCATTGGGTCCGTTCTCTGGGTTCAGACATCTTAATTTCTGGGTTTGTCCAGTTTCAACCCAACTTGAGTTGTTTTTAACCCAGCATTTTGTAGAGTGTACTAAATGCTACAGTTTATTTTATTTTTTGTCTCTTCCTTTAGTTCATATATATATATACTCTAAAAATTCTGGGTAAAAAACAACCCAATGTTGGGTCAAATATGGACTGGGTTTGACCCAACATTGGGTTAAAACAACCCAACAGTTTTTTTTTAGAGTGTATATATATATATATTTCTGCACACATCTTCACCGTGGGGTTCATTTGAACAGGAACACGCCACGCTGCTCTTGTTTGATGGAATATATAGAATATAAATAATTCTGAACTCAAGAACATTAAATGATGAACAAACTAAATATGCATCGCGTGTGAACGGTAGAGTAAATATTACTGCAGTTATCAGGTCTACTCCTGCTATAATCAGTGGCGATATTTGCTCCTGTAGTGAGTCTCAGATATCTATAATTAAAGCATTAATAAATCTGACACACGCGCTCAGAAACACCCGTTTACCACTGAAATAATCATTTTACTCTTTCCAAATGTGCGATGATGATAACACACTCTTTATGCGTGCTTTATAATAACACCACAGCTGTCGGCGCAGGCCTATGTTTGCGTTTATGATGCAGAATAACATTCACATTAATGGTTCGCGTTTCGGAAGCGCAGACATATATTATAATCCATGATGTCTTTTGAAACGCCACGCCATTAAAGCACGTTTCTGATGTTATGTTCTGCGCATATGGAGAGCCGCTAATGTCCAAATGTCCTCAGATGTCCCAAACGCGATCGGGAGGGTTTTGGAGGTTCGTCTGTTCTCAACCTTCATGAAGTGACTCCTTAAAAACACGAAAGGAAGTCGATTGCGGTTTTGAGCTTTCATCTCTTAAAGTTCCCACAGATGTTCTGCATGAGGAAGGGGAGTGTTTGAGAATCTGGGGAACCTGATTGGACCACAAAAAGGCAAATAAGGTGGAAGCGAACTAAAGAAATAGCTCCACTCGTCTAAACGTGTAGCAAAGAGTCGAGACACTCTTCACAGGGGTTTTCATTCCTTTAACAACTGTATGCAACACACACACACACACACACACACACACACACACACACACACACACACACACACACACACACACACACACACACACACACACACACACACACACACACACACACACACACACACACACACACACACACACACACACACAATGCCCCTATAAAAACTCCTCCTGTGTGATTTATAAGCCTTTTGTAAAGTGGGGCCATGGGTAATGTCCTCATATTTCACCCTCTCCTGTAATACCTGTGTCATACCCATGGCACTATACACATTTGAGTCCTCATATGTCACAAAAACATAACACCCCCCCCCCCCCCCCAAGCGCTATCCAAGCCAAACAAAGGTCATTTTGAATCTCCTTTAAACGCCCGGCTGCCTAAACAGAACACAAGAGCCTCTTTACGGGAGATTACAAATCAAAGGTGTTGATACTAAAACACACACACACACACACACACACACACACACACACACACACACACACACACACACACACACACACACACACACACACACACACACACACACGGGCTTATGGAAATTAATAACTCGCGTTTCTGAGATAAATTCCTACGCTCTGTGTGTGTGTGTGTGTGTGTGTGTGTGTGTGTGTGTGTGTGTGTGTGTGTGTGTGTGTGTGTGTGTGTGTGTGTGTGTGTGTGTGTGTGTGTGTGTGTGTGTGTGTGTGTGTGTGTGTGTGTGTGTGTGTGTGTGTGTGTGTGAACATGGCGTAAAACTTCACATTTAACCCCAAAGTTCTGCTTTTACTGATCAAAATAAGTTGAGAAATGTGTTGTGATTCAACTCATTTTTTAGTCGGTTTAATGTCATTTGAGGAGAATGTTGACTGTACCTAAAAAAATAAATTTAAAAAAAATGTTTTATTTTTACATTGATAGTCCATTTTAAACATATGATTATATTTGTTTTTTGAGAGTCTCCATTGGTTTCATTTATGAGTGAACATGGCGAGAAACTTGAAATTAGAGTATTTTAACCTAAATCTTCTAAGTGTGTGTGAAATTGGGGGAAATGCTGAATTCTTCAGAAGAATGCCGCGGGTTTGCCTTCCTGGTATGCAGCCTACATTCCTGCCAGATTTAGGAGCCCGTATTATGGGATATGCATGAGCACTGCGCCTTGTGCATCTCGATGACATTTGTTCTCAGATCAGTCAACGCTCGATTATATATTGCGCAAAACTTAAAACATACTGTCGGATCTGTAGAGGTTGCTTTTTTTACCTACAGCTGACACATCTCAAAGGGGTTGAGTTAGAGAAGAGCATTTAGAGATGAATTAACACCCGGAGCCAGATATCGGGAGAGCAGAGGAGAATATAATCCTGCATTCTGTCGTGTTTTGGACGCATTATGGTATGCATAATTAGATAAATAAATAAAGTGCATTTTTATATGAATACGATACATTTACAAAACGTGTCACACAGAAACAGTGTTTCTAAATCACAGTCATGCGGATTATATATATATACACACACACACACACTCTAAAAAATGCTGGACTTTTAACATTTAACCCAACAGCTGGGTTAAAACAACTCGACTGTTGTGTTAAAGCAACTCAATTGCTGAGTTAGTCCATTTTCAACCCATTGTTTTTATTCCAGCATGTTTAGAGTGTATATATCTGCAGTGTGATTTGTGTTGAGTGCATAGGCGTCGGGGTAAATTGCGCCACTATAGGACTAATGCACACGGGTCTCAGTGTTTGAAGGCTTTATTGCGCTATCCTCGCCTATCGCTGAGCACATTGCGCCATTGTTCATTAGCGGCAGATGTGCGAGACTCCGCCGACAGTGGCAGTGTTTGTCCAGCTGATGAAGAGGATCAATCTCACCGGCTCTCTGCGCGCTTCACCAGACCACTGAGTCAGGTTCAGCCTCTGTTCGACTGCTGTGTGCGTGTGAATGAAGGCAGTGTTGAGCTACACACACACACACACACACACACACACACACACACACACACACAGAGAGAGAGAGAGATGCGTCGAGTTATCAACATCAGACTTTACACACACAGCATTGAGCAACACACCGATCGCTCAGCCTGTTCGCATTACACACTGACTTTTTTATCTAATCATGTTCCTTCCAAAGATATAGACTACACATTAATTAGAGAATAGTGTTATTATCGGTGTCTTCAACAATATAGTGCGACTCGCATCGTGTGTGTGTGTGTGTGTGTGTGTGTGTGTGTGTGTGTGTGTGTGTGTGTGTGTGTGTGTGTGTGTGTGTGTGTGTGTGTGTGTGTGTGTGTGTGTGTGTGTGTGTGTGTCCTGACTATAAAGTAATAAGTCGATAGATATATTAGGCTAGCCTATAAAATAAATCGTAGTGCATTAAATCTCGCTGGCGATGCGCAGATTCTTGGACACAATATCGCACTGCGATTACATTTGAAAGTGAAAGTATTGTGCGCTTTGCTGAAACAGCTTATTATTATTATTATTATTATTATTATTATTATTATTATTATTATTATTATTATTATTATTATTTGTTTATGCATTAAACGCTGATGAACAGCAGATCAATAATGGCCATATCATGAATGATTCTGACGCGCGTCGCGCTGCGTTTCTCCGTGCGCGTAAAGAGGCCGACAGTGACGCTGTGCGCACGGGAGCTGAAGCTCATCCTCCGGGTCCCGCAGACCGACAGATGCGTGTCCTAATGATGTTGACATATTCACACAACAGCGCAGTTTCGCGGCAGCAATAGAGATCTCAAACACCTTTTTATAAGTCTGAAGTCTTCCCCTCCACCCGACCTGTTAAAACCACGCCCACAGAGCCACACAATTGGTCCGAAAGCGTGAAAGAGCCAATCAAACAGCGAGCTGCAGCTCGAAACACGCAACACATGCACGCGTCCGGAGCCCATGGAGCGCAGAAGCGCCGAGAGTGTCTCCGTGCAGGACCGCGTCGCGATGTGTGTGTGTGTGTGTGAGAGGGGGAGTGTGTGTGCGCGCGCGTAAAGGTGTATACCTCCAACAAGTAAAGACAGAGGAATTATTCCGAGGCAACCAAATATTTCAACACATCTTTTTTTTTTTCTTTTTTTTTTTCTTGGCAGGACTCTGGACGATCTCATTATATCGCAGGAATGTCTGTTTTAAGGAGCCTGAGACTTTAATGCCATATTTTTGTTCGATTTCATAGCGCGCCGACAAAAAGACAAGCGAAGATTAATGGATAGCACTTTTGCGCACTTTGCTGGAGTCCAACAATTGAATATTTTTATGTGATTGCGCATCGTTTTAAGGAGCCCGACAGTCTAATTTAATTCCATGCTTTAATTTATTTTTCTTCTCGATTTTTTTATAGCGCGCTGACAAAAAGACAAGCGAAGATTAATGGATAGCGGCTTCTCGCTTTTGCGCACTTTGCTGGAGTCCAACAATTAAAGATTTGTATTTATTTGATTGCGCATCGTTTTAAGGATCTTCCGTCTGGACTTGAATGAGCTTCCCGATGAGAGATCCAGTTATTCAGGGATCCAGTATGGCATATCACCCGTTTTTACCTCACCGGGGTCCGGATTTTGCCATGAGCGCAATGTTGGGTCACCAGCCGCCTTTTTTCCCGGCCCTGGCACTGCCACCCAACGGCTCGCTGTCCCTGCCCGGGGCGCTGGGCAAGCCGATCATGGAGCAGCTGATGAGCTCAGCGGAGACCGGCCTTCACTTCTCCTCGCTCGGGCATCAGGCCGCTCATCTCCGGCCTCTGAAGACACTCGAGCCCGAGGAGGACGTGGAGGACGACCCGAAAGTGCACCTGGAAGCCAAGGAGCTCTGGGAGCTTTTCCACAAAAGAGGCACAGAAATGGTCATCACGAAATCGGGAAGGTAAACGCGGATCAAAAAATCACGCAGCTAATTCAGAGATGCGGGAAGAAAAAAAAATGCTGGGTTAAAAACAACCCAAGTTGGGTTGAAATGGACAAACCTAGCAATTGGTTTGTTTTAACCCAGCAGACGGGTTAAATGTTTGTTTAAAACAACCCAATCGCTGGTTTTGTTCATTTTCAACCCAACATGGGTTGTTTTTAACCCAACTTTTTTTTTAGAGTGTATACTTTTTTTTTCTTAACGACGGATAAATATAACCCAACCTTAAAATGTCTATATCCATCATCAGTTGCAACTTTAATAATTTAAGATCGATGAAAAGAGCTGGGTTTGCGGCTGATTGGCCTAAATTAAACACACACACTCTCACACACACACACACTCTCACACACACACACATACTGCCCCTAAATCTACCCATCACAGGAAACATTCTGCATTTTTACTTTCTCATAAAAACTCCTCCTGTGTGATTTATAAGCCTTTTGTAAAGTGGGGCCATGGGTAATGTCCTCATATTTCACCCTCTCCTGTAATACCTGTGTCATACCCATGGCATTATACACATTTGTGTCCTCATATGTCACGCACACACACACACACACACACACACACACACACACACACACACACACTCACACCGAAATCCTCTCAGATGCATGCGATTTCGAAAGCTAAATGAACTGATCCCTTTCTTCTGTCTCTTCTCTTCTCCAGACGGATGTTCCCTCCGTTTAAAGTCAGATGCACGGGCTTGGACAAAAAGGCCAAATATATTCTGCTGATGGATATTGTCGCGGCGGACGACTGCAGGTATAAGTTCCACAACTCTCGCTGGATGGTGGCCGGGAAGGCTGACCCCGAAATGCCAAAGCGGATGTACATTCACCCCGACAGTCCGGCCACTGGAGAGCAATGGATGTCTAAAGTCGTCAACTTCCACAAACTCAAACTGACGAATAACATCTCCGACAAGCATGGGTTTGTAAGTGCCAGTTTAGCTCATTATTATTATTAGTGTTATGATTGTGTGTGTGTGTGGGGGGGGGGGGGGGCTATTTGTGTGTGACATATGAGGACCCAAATGTGTATAATGCCATGGGTATGACACAGGTATTACAGGAGAGGGTGAAATATGAGGACATTACCCATGGCCCCACTTTACAAAAGGCTTATAAATCACACAGGAGGAGGTTTTTTTTAGAATGTAAAAATGCTGAATGTTTCCTGTGTGTGTGTGTGTGTGTGTGTGTGTGTGTGTGTGTGTGTGTGTGTGTGTGTGTGTGTGTGTGTGTGTGTGTGTGTGTGTGTGTGTGTGTGTGTGTGTGTGTGTGTGTGTGTGTGTGTGTGTGTGTGTGTGTGTATGTGTGTGCTTGCATGCATTGTCGTTAAAATTGTTAAAGGCGTTGTCTAAAGCACTGAGATTGAGTTTCAACTGCGTGCACTAACTACAAAACGCAGAAAAAGAGTTACCTTTCATGCAAATGCCCGACCTTTATATTTCAGACGATACTAAACTCCATGCACAAATACCAGCCAAGATTTCACATCGTGAGAGCCAACGACATCCTGAAGCTTCCGTACAGCACGTTCAGGACCTACGTGTTCCCGGAGACCGACTTCATCGCGGTCACCGCCTACCAGAACGACAAGGTGTGTGTGTGTGTGTGTGTGTGTGTGTGTGTGTGTGTGTGTGTGTGTGTGTGTGTGTGTGTGTGTGTGTGTGTGTGTGTGTGTGTGTGTGTGTGTGTGTGTGTGTGTGTAACCGAACCGACTCACCGTGCATTTATTCTGTTATAATTATTATTATTAGATTTATCACTGAGTCCTGCTTCACACTGCAAAGCCTTCACATATGGACAATAATACCGAAAACACACACACACACACACACACACACACACACACACACACACACACACACACACACACACACACACACACACACACACACACACACACTTGCATTTAAATAAAGCAGACACTATTTAAAGAGTGTTTTCAGTATGTGTATGCATTTTTTTGGCAGATCATTTTGCTTGTTTACTCATTGTGATTTGATTTTCCAGAAAATGAATAACTATAAAATATATATATAATTTTAAGTATCTAGTAAAATCATCTTGATATCTCTTTTTTAGATATTTGGACTGGAAACAAGACAAAAATACAAAGATGCAAATGCAGTGTTGAACTAATGAGTGTGTGTGTGTGTGTGTGTGTGTGTGTGTGTGTGTGTGTGTGTGTGTGTGTGTGTGTGTGTGTGTGTGTGTGTGTGTGTGTGTGTGTGTGTGTGTGTGTGTGTGTGTGTGTGTGTGTGTGTGTGTACACTTATGAGGTGACAAGGAGTGCAGATTGAATTCATGTTGTAGATCTAAAAAGCTTTCCAATATTTATGAGCTGGAAATTCCTTCCCTTGTTTCCTTTAAAAAATCCCAGTGTTGCCTCGGTGAAAAAAAAAAAAAGACTTTAAGACAAGTCACTGCATGCATAATATTGGTGTTTTATTACAAAACAAGCATATAGGCTGGCCAATTAAACTATAAAGGTGATGAGTCAGAGACACTGAGTGTGTTTAAATGCGTGCAGTAAAAGAGGATTCAGGAAACTGGAAGAGCATGCATGTTATTTTTTTATTCCTGTTATAAAATATCTGTCATTGCATTCCAGATAACGCAACTGAAGATTGATCACAATCCTTTTGCGAAAGGTTTCCGTGACACTGGGAATGGGAGACGCGAGAAAAGGTACACATGCACGAGCTTCTTATTTACACTCTGCTCGTTATTGCATGAACGCGATTCATTCGTTAATAGAGAGTCTTTAATGCAGTTATTAGAGTTCCTTTCCCCAATGATTGAACAGAAAACAGCTGGCTCTGCAGTCGATGCGCTCGTATGAGGAGCAGAAGAAGGAGAACGGGGCTTCGGATGACTCCTCCGGCGAGCAGGCGACCTTCAGGAG
The DNA here is from genome assembly GCF_024679245.1 of Pseudorasbora parva. NCBI lineage: Eukaryota > Metazoa > Chordata > Actinopteri > Cypriniformes > Gobionidae > Pseudorasbora > Pseudorasbora parva. Next base: position 590,787 of record NC_090174.1, read on the forward strand.
CTTTCGCCAGGACTCCCCCGCGGTCTCCACTGCTGGACAGAACCACACTAAAGGTCTGACCACATGAACACTGTTCTCTTGCAATGCACTGAGAAAAATGACAATTCAGTCGTGCAATTAAATTTCAGGCTAACGATGCAAAGACTGTCTTTGCCTTTCGTCCGAAAGTTGAATCTCACTTGTTGCAACGCCGAATCAAATGCGCGTAAACTAATATTTGCGTTTAAATTACACAATGCATGCTAAAGACACGCGCTTTAATGAGATCGAGTGGTGCAATGCATGCATGAATTAAAATGTGCAGATAGTCAATGTCAAACACTGCATCATTCATTCATGCATGCATTGCAACATGCGAAAAAAATAAAAAAAATAACAAATAACAAAAAAGGAAAAAAAGTCGATTCTCAAGACTTGTTGCAACGCATGAATTAAAATGTGAATTTATTCAATGTCAAACACTGCATCAGTCATTCATGCTTGTATTGTGAAATCCAATAAATAAATAAATATATAAATAAATAAAATCTCCGGACTTGTTGCAATGAATGCATGAATTAATGATACTTTAATAATGGAATATTCACTGTCAAACACTGCATCATTAATTCATGCATGCATTGAAACATGCAAAAAAAAAAAGGGAAAAAAAAAGGAAGTTGTAGTGCATGAATTAAAATGTGCAGTTATTTAATATCTTAAACACTGCATCAGTCATTCACGCATGCACTGTGAAATGTACAAAAAAAAAGTGAATGCATGAATTAAAATGTGCTGAATTTCCCACTGGCTATGCTCCCAAATTCGTGTTCATTTATCATTTTCGTTTTACATACACGCAGATTTCTGCGACAGTGATGAAGAGAGTGATGAGGAAGACAAAGATGTGAAAGAAGGGCCAGACTCGAGTAAAATCTCCACCACGACGGAGGACTCGAAGGACCCGAGCTTAAGCAGCGAGAGGACTGAGAGAGCCCGGGCGGACTCCCGGAGCCCCGTGACGCTGATCTCCAGCACCACCCGCTCCGGTGAGGAGCTCAAGAGCCCCGGGCGCGAACCGGCCAAGGCGGAGGACAGCCGGACTCTGAGCAAAGACAGCTTCATGCCATTGACTGTCCAAACAGATGGAGCCGCGCACCTAAATCAAAGCCACATGCACAATTTCGGATTTGCGCCGGGTTTGGCCGGACAGCAGTTTTTCAGCCACTTGGGCGGAGCTCACCCGTTCCTCCTGCACCCGGGGCAGCTCGGCATGGGCGGCGCGTTCTCCGGCATGGCCGCCGGGATGGGCCCGTTACTGGCCGCCGTGTCCTCCGGAGGGGTCGGCTCGCTGGACTCCGGCATGCCGTCCTCAGGGCCTCAGATGCCGTTCCATCTGCAGCAACACGTGCTGGCGTCGCAGGTAAGCCATGCATGACCAGTTCTGACCCGAGCTGTTTATCGAGCATTTTTGGGCGACTTTGAGCTCGCTTTTGGAGGCATGGCATATAATGGAGCTTTATTTATATCGCGCTTTTACAATGCCGATTGTTTCAGAGTGTTAAACAGGACAATACTGTAGCAGAATTAGATTTGGCTGTACAGTCGTTCTGGAGGAAACTGTGATGTTATCAAGCAGTTTTGGCGATTTTGAGCTCGCATTTGGAGGCGTGGAAATTAATGGAGCTTTATTAATAACACTTCAGTATAGTGAACACATATTCTCTATTAACTCTGACTTGTTCCTCAATAATCTCCTAATTTACTGCTTATTAATAGTTAGTAAGGTAGTTTTGTAGCGTTTAAGTTTAGGTATTGGGTCGGATTAAGGGATGTAGAATAAGCTCATGCAGAATAAGGCATTAATATGAGCTTTATAAGTGCTAATAAACAGACAATATCATAGGAATATGCCTGATCATAAGACACTAGTAAATAGTTAATAACTCAACCTTAAATAAAGTGTTACCAATTCTCCAGCGCCGATTGTGTCAGAGCAGCTTCAGTGTTAAACAGGACAATACTGCAGCAGAATTAGATTTGGCTGTACAGTCGTTCTGGAGTAAACAGTGATGTTATCAGCTTATTTTAATTTATCAGAGAGAGACAATGATGGCTCAATAAATTAATCTTATTTGATATTTCGTTCAATAATTCGCATCGAAATGTTAGTGTCCCCAACCGAAGTCGTAATGGTCTGTGTTGCGCAGTTCATAAATGATCAGCAAATAAAGAATAAAGAACAGCTGAAGCTCGATGATGAGCACACGCACACACACATTCATAAAGAAGGGTTTTTTTGTCTATATGAAAATATTATAACCTTCAAATAGCAATAGTAACATCCAAACGATTGAATTACTTTTATTTCCAAGTCAAAGCAATAATTTAATATCAGTGATTTCATGTTATGCTAACAATTTCAACGAAAACAATCCTATCTCTAATATATCCGCACTCTGACTGTGAGAAACGCTCTTCTGATGTAGTGTGTGTGCGCTGTCTCCAGTCCAAATATCCCAGAACTCTTAATCACTAGATACGCAAAATTATATTTTTGTTGAATATAAAATCTAAATGAAGAGAGTTTTTGCTCAAAGCAAGAATAAATAATCTGCCAATGGGGAGAGAAAAATAATCTTATTTCTAAAGTGCATTATTTTCTACAAAACAACAAAAATATAATTTTACGTATCTAGTAATTAAGAGTTCTGGGATACTGGATATCAACTAGTGTGTGTGTGTGTGTGTGTGTGTGTGTGTGTGTGTGTGTGTTTGTGTGTGTGTGTGTGTGTGTGTGTGTGTGTGTGTGTGTGTGTGTGTGTGTGTGTGTTTGTGTGTGTGTTTGTGTGTGTGTGTGTGTGTGTGTGTGTGTGTGTGTGTGTGTGTGTGTGTGTGTGTGTGTGTGTGTGTGTGTGTGTGTGTGTGTGTGTTATAAATATCGGCACAATGAAACGAAAAAACTTGATGACATTAAGAGTGTATATGCCTATTCATATTTTCTTCTGATCGCAGATTTAACTGTACATGTAATTCCGGTCCGGCATTATAAAGGCAGACCAGTGATGGCTGTAATATGTTTGACCTTTCTGTCTATCTTCAGTGTTTAAAATGTGATTTAAACCAGCTACAAGTGTCTGATATTAAAGGAGATAACTATTATCTTTGCAACACAAACAGAAAATGCGTGGCTTTATATATACTCACTTCATTTAACACATGCATTTACACTTCAGTGGCGATTAAATGGTGTATATACATTTACTAGGGTTCAAACAACCCAATTTCTGGGTTTGTCCATTTTCAACCCAACCCATTTGTGTTTTTTTTTTAACCCAGCATTTTTTAAGAGTATGTATGTGTTGACAGAGGACATGGTGAGCACAATTGTTTCAGTATATTTTGTTAATCTCTCTCTCTCTCTCTCTCTCTCTCTCTCTCTCTCTCTCTCTCTCTCTCTCTCTCTCTCTCTCTCTCTCTCTCTCTCTCTCTCTCTCCATCTGTAGGGTCTGGCCATGTCTCCTTTCGGAGGGCTCTTCCCGTACCCCTACACATATATGGCCGCGGCCGCCGCCGCCTCCTCCTCATCGGTGCACCGGCATCCGTTCCTGAGCGCGGTGCGGCCCCGGTTACGGTACAGCCCGTACTCTCTGGCGAGCGTCCCCGACAGCACTTTGCTTACGACGGCCGTGGCGAGTGGCCTGGACCCCCCGAAGCCGGACGCGATGGGCTCGGTTCTGGACGCCGGTTCGGTCCCGGTCCCGGTGTCCCCGAAGCCCAAGGACTCCAGCCACAGCGACTTACAGAGCATTCAGCGCCTGGTCAGCGGACTCGAGTCCACACCGGAGGAGGACTGACCCGCTCCTGATACCTTTAGACTCAAAAATGCACTTTGGTAAAGCAAAAATAAACACGGAAAATGTATGTTGTTCTCCTGTTAAATTAAAAGAGTTTTCCCATCAATTTGAATACCGGAAGTATTGAAGCGACTTCAGAGACTGAATGCGTGAAGCTGCTCCTCTTTATGCTGAACATCGAGAGTGATTACATTTAAAGGGTTAATTCTGTCTGTCATTAACTCCTCTCCCTAATGTCGCTCCACACCCGTAAGACCTCCGTTCATCTTCACACACAGTTTAAGATATTTTATATTTAGTCCGAGAGCGTATGCAAGTGTATGCACACTATACTGTCCATGTCCAGAAAGGGAATAAAAACATCATCACAGTAGTCCATATGAGACATCAGTGGGTTAATTAGAGTCTCTTGAAGCATCCAAAATACATTTGGGTCCAAAAATAACAAAAACTACAACACGCGATCCGAATCATGAGTCGATTCGCTGACTCATAACCGTTTGAATCTTTATTTGAGGATTGAACACAAACGCGGAAGAGAAGCCAATGCTGAATAAAGTCGTAGTTTTTGTTATTTTTGGACCCAAATGTATTTTGGATGCTTCAAGAGACTCTAATTAACCCACTGATGTCTCATATGGACTACTGTGATGATGTTTTTATTCCCTTTCTGGACATGGACAGTATAGTGTGCATACACTTGCATACGCTCTCAGACTAAATATAAAATATCTTAAACTGTGTGTGAAGATGAGCGGAGGTCTGACGGGTGTGGAGCAACATTAGTGAGAGGAGTTAATGACAGATATAATTTCTGGCTGAACTAACCCTTTAAAATGTACTCTCACAAAAATGCGTATCAACAGTACGAGTGTGCAATCTCGTGGAATGTATTCGGCAAAATAAGCTTTTGGCGTGCATATGATACGCACTTTATGGCGTATTTTACGAACCACCCGCCCTCATCCTACCCAGGAGCGTTTCATCTACACGCCATAAAGTCGTTTTGGCGAAGAGATTCCCTAAGATTGCACACACTCGTACTGTTGTAATCGTTCACATGTGATCGTGTTGTTATTTCGGGTGTGTTTGAAAACTCACACCCATGGCACGTTTATATTAGATCAGACCAGACCCGATCAAGACTGCTGGTTTAAAGTTAATTCACCAACATAATTATTTGTTTGTGTGTGTGTGTGTGTGTGTGTGTGTGTGTGTGTGTGTGTGTGTGTGTGTGTGTGTGTGTGTGTGTGTGTGTGTGTGTGTGTGTGTGTGTGTGTGTGTGTGTGTGTGTGTGTGTGTGTGTGTGTGTGTGTCACGAAGATTTCGCACTAAAGTATCGTTACCTTTTATATCTTTTTCTTGGTTTTCGTAAATTGCGAAGGGCAGTCAAACATTAACGCATTAATGATCTGATTAATGAACAGACGCGGTACTAAAACTGCTTCGAGATTAAAGGGATCATATGGTTATAATAAATACAAATGTAAATAACGATATATATAACATATTTATGTAATTATTTCATATGAATTCTGCTTGTAAATATAACTGAGGTTGTTTGTTTGTTTATCTGTTTGTTCGAGGGAACTTAATTTATTGTTGACATGTGTAAAATAGTTTGTGAGCATTTTCCTTGTTGATTGCGTTCTCATTTGCGATTTCACCCGCGGAAAATAATAATAATAATAATAATGATAATAATAATAATAATGTGCCATCGTTTTCATTAACTGTTGTGTGTTTGGTGCTTTGGTTCAAATAAATGAAAGGCGATAACACAATGAATGCATCAATGGCTTGAGAAATAATGACACTTTTCTTTCACAGCAACTAAAATCATGTTTAAATGGACTTTTTGTGAGCCAAAACTGCCAAAAAATAAATAAATATGAAAATACAGCAGAGAAGCGAAGTAAAAAATAAAGGTTTTCCATTGTGTTCGGACTGCTGTTTCTCCAAAATGCATGATTGCGTGTTTTAACCAAATAAACGCGCTAAAATAAAGCGATTTAACTCCTAATTAAAGCAGGCTATGCGTTCAGATAGTGATAGATATGTGAGGAGGAGTGAAAGTGAAACACCTCGACCTTCTTCCCTGTACATTAGGCCTGTCGTGCGTGTTTATTAGCTCGATTTGCAGCTGGAAGAATGTAAAATAACTCTCTGGAGCCTCGAGTCAGAGTTTATCAGGACGATATCTTTATTTGTGTAAAGAATGGTTAATGAGTAACGGCATTGGCGCTGAAGAACAGTGGTAAACACCACGTAAACTATCGCAATTGCTCCTTCTATTGCTCACCTGGCGCCTCCGTTATCAGCCTCGTGTTTATGAGCCGTCTGAGACCCGAGGTGAAGGAGTCGAGACGAGCGCCACCCGGCGGTCAGAGGGCGAACTGCACGACCAGAAACACGCTGGAGAGCAAAGGGTCAGCGACAAACATGCGTGCAAACGTGTTCTGGAGTGACACAACAGGCCTGTGTTTATGGAGGAGTCCTGCTGATAACCTTCTGAACCGCTCATCACGCACCAATCAGGGAGCATTCTGGCCTAAACTGGGTGAATTCAGGTGGATAGGTGTGAGTCAACCAGGAATCAGCCTTTAACCTCACATCAGGGCCGGGGTTGTCAAACGTTATGATGAACCTTTACGAGGGACCCCCTTAAATCCATCTTTATATTTTTTATGTATGAAAAAACATTTAAACTGTTAGATAAATAGTAAATGTGACATTTTAAATAGAGCATTGTTTCCAAATTTAGATCGGCTGTACTTAATATCGGACGTATAAACCTGAAGAAGAACATGTTCAATATAAAATGACTTGTATAAGCAACTTTCACAATAAATGTATATAAGTAGTTTGCGTAGCGCTTTAAGGATACAGCTCTACAAACCCAATGGGCGAGATAAAGGACTATAGTGAGAAAGACTCACTAGAAAAATACAAAGCAAACTTATACCATTCTGAAAGGTGTGTGTATGGCAAACCAGGAGAGAAAGGTTTAGAAATGAAACAGTTTGATTGTTCGGTAGACTTTATCAATTTTTGCTTTGTCTTATAATTCTCTGAGGTTTTTCTGGAGGACCCCAGTTTGGAAACCCCTGGGTGTGTATAAAGGTCCGAATGTTGGCATGTGGATTCTGGCCTAAACTGGGTTAATTTAGGTGGATAGGTGTGATTCAACCAGAAATCAGCCTTTAACCTCACATTAGGTGTAATAAAGATCTGATAATGTTTGGAGTATATTAGAGGATTTGGCCTGAATATGTGTATGGCTTAAACTCTTCATTAGGGTCGGACTGGGGTCAGTGTGTGCATGTGTGACTAATCTACAGGACAGGACAAGCGTTTGGACACATCACTATCTGTCCTGTGTTTGAAAGAAGTTTCTTCTGCTCATCAAGCCTGCATTTATTTTATCAAAAATACAGATTTTTTTTTTTTTAAATATTGTGATATATTACAATTTAAAATATTTGTTTTTCAGTGCATTCTCCTTTAAATGCTGATTTATTTCTGTGATCAGAGCTGAATTTTTTATAATACTTTGATGAAAAAAAAGTGAATGTTTTAAAAATAGAAATCTTTTTAAATGAATTATTAATTTATATTTTTAAAACATTTGCTTTTTTTTTCATCAAAGTATTATAAAAAGTATCGCCGGTTATGAACATATATTAATCATCAGCTCTGTGTCCAGCACTCGTAATGAATCCTCATCTGAGAATGATTTCTGATGATCATGATCACTGAAGACTGGAGGAACCATCCTGAACATTCAGCTCTGAGCACACAAATACATCAGCATTTAGAGGAGAATACACTGAACAACTAATATTGTAAATCATAATAATATATCACAATACTACATTTGTTTCTGTATTTTTGATCAAATAAATGCAGGCTTGATGAGCAGAAGAAACTTCTTTCAAACACAGGACAGATAGTGATGTGTCCAAACGCTTCGCCTAAACTGTAGATCCCATCAAAACAACACAATATGTTGTATTCTATGTCAAAACACTAATAATAAAAAAGAATGATTTGATATAGTAATGTTAGATATCAGACATGGGCAATATTACAGAAAAGTTTGGTGTAAGTGGAATCTGTAGAAGCACGAATGCGTAATATTGTCATATCGTTCTAAACCGTGCATTATATTCTTCTTTAAAACACAAAGATGACGTCTCAGGGTTTTCCCGTCAATACAACGAAACTCAGACGACTCGAATGTTCTCCTAAATAACTTCTCTTGAGCTCCACATTAGGGATAGAGTCATGCTTCACACCTATAGTCAAAAGATAATGAGATGCATAATAAACACTTTAAATAATACTGAGATAAAAACAACCCAAAGTTGGGTTGAAAATGGACAAACCCAGCGGTTGTTAAATGTTTAGCCAACTACTGTTTAATAATGAATATATGTCTGGTTTAAAATGAACCCAAAATAGGTTGAAATCACTGGGCTAAAACAACCCAATCACTGGGATAAAACAACCCAACCACTGGGATAAAACAACCCAATCACTGGGATAAAACAACCCAATCACTGGGATAAAACAACCCAAAAACTGGGATAAAACAACCCAATCACTGGGATAAAACAACCCAATCACTGGGATAAAACAACCCAACCACTGGGATAAAACAACCCAATCACTGGGATAAAACAACCCAATCCCTGGGATAAAACAACCCAATCACTGGGATAAAACAACCCAATCACTGGGATAAAACAACCCAATCCCTGGGATAAAACAACCCAACCGCTGGGATAAAACAACCCAATCACTGGGATAAAACAACCCAATCACTGGGATAAAACGACCCAACCGCTGGGATAAAACAACCCAATCGCTGGGATAAAACAACCCAATCCCTGGGATAAAACAACCCAATCACTGGGATAAAACAACCCAATCCCTGGGATAAAACAGCCCAATCACTGGGATAAAACAGCCCAATCCCTGGGATAAAACAACCCAATCACTGGGATAAAACAACCCAATCACTGGGATAAAACAACCCAACCGCTGGGATAAAACAACCCAATCACTGGGATAAAACAACCCAATCACTGGGATAAAACAACCCAATCACTGGGATAAAACAACCCAATCCCTGGGATAAAACAACCCAACCGCTGGGATAAAACAACCCAACCGCTGGGATAAAACAACCCAATCCCTGGGATAAAACAACCCAATCCCTGGGATAAAACAACCCAACCGCTGGGATAAAACAACCCAATCACTGGGATAAAACAACCCAATCACTGGGATAAAACAACCCAACCACTGGGATAAAACAACCCAATCACTGGGATAAAACAACCCAATCACTGGGATAAAACAACCCAATCACTGGGATAAAACAACCCAATCCCTGGGATAAAACAACCCAACCGCTGGGATAAAACAACCCAATCACTGGGATAAAACAACCCAATCACTGGGATAAAACAACCCAATCACTGGGATAAAACGACCCAACCGCTGGGATAAAACAACCCAATCGCTGGGATAAAACAACCCAATCCCTGGGATAAAACAACCCAATCACTAGGATAAAACAGCCCAATCCCTGGGATAAAACAACCCAATCACTGGGATAAAACAACCCAATCACTGGGATAAAACAACCCAACCGCTGGGATAAAACAACCCAATCACTGGGATAAAACAACCCAATCACTGGGATAAAACAACCCAATCACTGGGATAAAACGACCCAACCGCTGGGATAAAACAACCCAATCGCTGGGATAAAACAACCCAATCCCTGGGATAAAACAACCCAATCACTGGGATAAAACAACCCAATCACTGGGATAAAACAGCCCAATCACTGGGATAAAACAGCCCAATCCCTGGGATAAAACAACCCAATCACTGGGATAAAACAACCCAATCACTGGGATAAAACAACCCAACCGCTGGGATAAAACAACCCAATCACTGGGATAAAACAACCCAATCACTGGGATAAAACAACCCAATCACTGGGATAAAACAACCCAATCCCTGGGATAAAACAACCCAACCGCTGGGATAAAACAACCCAATCACTTGGATAAAACAACCCAATCACTGGGATAAAACAACCCAATCCCTGGGATAAAACAACCCAACCGCTGGGATAAAACAACCCAATCACTGGGATAAAACAACCCAATCACTGGGATAAAACAACCCAATCACTGGGATAAAACGACCCAACCGCTGGGATAAAACAACCCAATCGCTGGGATAAAACAACCCAATCCCTGGGATAAAACAACCCAATCACTGGGATAAAACAACCCAATCACTGGGATAAAACAGCCCAATCACTGGGATAAAACAACCCAATCACTGGGATAAAACAACCCAATCACTGGGATAAAACAACCCAATCGCTGGGATAAAACAACCCAACCGCTGGGATAAAACAACCCAATCACTGGGATAAAACAACCCAATCACTGGGATAAAACAACCCAATCGCTGGGATAAAACAACCCAATCACTGGGATAAAACAACCCAATCACTGGGATAAAACAACCCAATCACTGGGATAAAACAAAAAGTAAATCTCACCTACAGCCCTAAAGTCAAAAGATAATGAGATGCATAAAATATGCTACAAATAATTAAATCATAATTTTCAATGACATAATATCATAAATTAAAATACAAAAATACAATAAAAATAACCATGGATTATCTAAAAATCTATATTTTCACACTCTAAAAAAGGCTGGGTTGTTTCCACCCAATTCTGAGTCAAATATGGACAAACCGAAGCGTTTGGTTAAATATTTACTAAAGTGACCCAATGGCTGGCTTCAGATTTGGGTTAACCCAATCCGGCATAGCAGGACCAGAGCTGATGGACCATCAGATCATTCTCAAATGACTCTTATTCGATTGGTTCACATTCACAACCAGAAGAGTTTCCACTGAAACATTCAACCGCGATGGGAACTGCCAGCCTGATGCCCTGAGCGGTGATCGCTGCTGATTATAGTTTGAGCTCGGCTGAGGATGAAGTGTGAGAGGCAGATGGTTCCTCATAATGATGAAAGATCCACATCCTCTGAAAACAGGCATCGAGAACATTTAGGCATGAGGAGCCATCCTGGAGCAGAGCTGCTGATCAATGGGACCGGAGCGCCACCTAATGGTGAGAGTCAGCGCTTTCACTCTCATTCTGACAGAACGCCACACACACACCAGTCCACACACACACACACACACACACACCAGTCCTTCCACGTGTGTGTGTGACAGAACTCAACAGGCCTCTTTGAATATTTTAAAATATTCATTAATTCCCGACTAAAGGATATTTCATCGGTGAATACCTCTCTTTTAAATGCACATCTTTAATGTCCATAAAAGTTAAAGTACACTCTAAAAAATGCTGGGTTAAAAAAAAAACAAGTTGGGTTGAGGATGGACAAACCCAGCAGTTGGGTTAAATGTTTGGCCAATGTGTAGTTTTATTTAACCTCAAATAATGTTTAATAATGACTTTATGTCTGGTTAAAATTAACCCAAAATGGGTTGAAAACTAAAAATCAGACTCATAATGACGAGAGGCAACAAAAATAATCAGAAGGTGGACATTTATTAATAAGCAATGTATCATTTTTAAATATTATTCATTAGAATTATTCAAATTCATTAGACAAGAGTCATTTTCAAACAATAGTTGAGTTAAATAAAACTAGCCAGAACATTGGGCAAATATTAAACATATCAAACAACTGGGGGTGCAACGATTCAATTTAACAACGATTCGATTTAACAACGATTCGAATTTAACAACGATTCGATTTAACAACGATTCGATTCGTATCACGGTTTGAGGTTGCCGATTCGATTCGTATCAGGGTTTGAGGTTGTCGATTCGATTCGTATCACGGTTTGAGGTTGCCGATTCGATTCGTATCACGGTTTGAGGTTGCCGATTTGATTCGTATCACGGTTTGAGGTTGCCGATTCGATTCTTATCAAGGTTTGAGGTTGCCGATTCGATTCTTATCACGGTTTGAGGTTGTCGATTCGATTCGTATCACGGTTTGAGGTTGTCGATTCGATTCTTATCACGGTTTGAGGTTGCCGATTCGATTCTTATCACGGTTTGAGGTTGTCGATTCGATTCGTATCACGGTTTGAGGTTGTCGATTTGTATCACGGTTTGAGGTTGTCGATTCGATTCGTATCACGGTTTGAGGTTGCCGATTCGATTCTTATCACGGTTTGAGGTTGTCGATTCGATTCGTATCACGGTTTGAGGTTGTCGATTTGTATCACGGTTTGAGGTTGCCGATTCGATTCTTATCACGGTTTGAGGTTGTCGATTCGATTCGTATCACGGTTTGAGGTTGTCGATTCGATTCGTATCACGGTTTGAGGTTGTCGATTCGATTCGTATCACGGTTTGAGGTTGTCAATTCGATTTGTATCACGGTTTGAGGATGTCGATTCGATTCGTATCACGGTTTGAGGTTGCCGATTCGATTCGTATCACGGTTTGAGGTTGCCGATTCGATTCTTATCAAGGTTTGAGGTTGCCGATTCGATTCTTATCACGGTTTGAGGTTGTCGATTCGATTCGTATCACGGTTTGAGGTTGCCGATTCGATTCGTATCACGGTTTGAGGTTGCCGATTCGATTCGTATCACGAGTTGAGGTTGTCGATTCGATTCGTATCACGGTTTGAGGTTGCCGATTCGTATCACGGTTTGAGGTTGCCGATTCGTATCACGGTTTGAGGTTGCCGATTCGTATCACGGTTTGAGGTTGCCGATTCGATTCGTATCACGGTTTGAGGTTGTCGATTCGATTCGTATCACGGTTTGAGGTTGTCGATTCGATTCATATCACGGTTTGAGGTTGTCGATTCGATTCGTATCCCGGTTTGAGGTTGCCGATTCGATTCGTATCACGGTTTGAGGTTGCCGATTCGATTCGTATCCCGGTTTGAGGTTGTCGATTCGATTCGTATCACGGTTTGAGGTTGCCGATTCGATTCTTATCAAGGTTTGAGGTTGCCGATTCGATTCTTATCACGGTTTGAGGTTGTCGATTCGATTCGTATCACGGTTTGAGGTTGTCGATTCGATTCGTATCACGGTTTGAGGTTGTCGATTCGATTCGTATCACGGTTTGAGGTTGTCAATTCGATTTGTATCACGGTTTGAGGTTGTCGATTCGATTCGTATCACGGTTTGAGGTTGCCGATTCGATTCGTATCACGGTTTGAGGTTGCCGATTCGATTCTTATCAAGGTTTGAGGTTGCCGATTCGATTCTTATCACGGTTTGAGGTTGTCGATTCGATTCGTATCACGGTTTGAGGTTGCCGATTCGATTCGTATCACGGTTTGAGGTTGCCGATTCGATTCGTATCACGAGTTGAGGTTGTCGATTCGATTCGTATCACGGTTTGAGGTTGCCGATTCGTATCACGGTTTGAGGTTGCCGATTCGTATCACGGTTTGAGGTTGCCGATTCGTATCACGGTTTGAGGTTGCCGATTCGTATCACGGTTTGAGGTTGCCGATTCGATTCGTATCACGGTTTGAGGTTGTCGATTCGATTCGTATCACGGTTTGAGGTTGTCGATTCGATTCATATCACGGTTTGAGGTTGTCGATTCGATTCGTATCACGGTTTGAGGTTGCCGATTCGATTCGTATCACGGTTTGAGGTTGTCGATTCGATTCGCATCACGGTTTGAGGTTGCCGATTCGATTCGTATCACGGTTTGAGGTTGCCGATTCGATTCTCATCACGGTTTGAGGTTGCCGATTCGATTCGTATCACGGTTTGAGGTTGTCGATTCGTATCAGGGTTTGAGGTTGCCGATTCGATTCGTATCACGGTTTGAGGTTGCCGATTCGATTCGTATCACGGTTTGAGGTTGTCGATTCGATTCTCATCACGGTTTGAGGTTGCCGATTCGATTCGTATCACGGTTTGAGGTTGTCGATTCGTATCACGGTTTGAGGTTGCCGATTCGTATCACGGTTTGAGGTGGTCGATTCGATTCGTTTCACGGTTTGAGGTGGTAGATTCGATTCGTATCACGGTTTGAGGTGGTCGATTCGATTCGTATCACGGTTTGAGGTTGTCGATTCGATTCGCATCACGGTTTGAGGTTGTCGATTCGATTCGTATCACGGTTTGAGATTGTTGATTCGATTCGTATCACGGTTTGAGGTTGCCGATTCGTATCACGGTTTGAGGTTGCCGATTCGATTCGCATCCCGGTTTGAGGTTGCCGATTCGATTCGTATCACGGTTTGAGGTTGCCGATTCGATTCGCATCCCGGTTTGAGGTTGCCGATTCGATTCGTATCACGGTTTGAGGTT
>NC_090174.1:610000-637500 GCF_024679245.1 Pseudorasbora parva
TTTACATTTCCTGGCATCAACACATCTCCTGAAGTTGTGCCGTGGCCATGTTTCCCCCTGTATGTCATCCCCTCTTCTCTTTATATCAGTCTGCAAACGTCTGGGGACTGAGGAGACGAGCTGCTCAAGTTTAGGAATAGGAATGTTGTCCCATTCTTGTCTAACACAGGCTTCTAGTGCTCAACTGTCTTAGCTCTTCTTTATCGCATCTTCCTCTTTATGATGCGCCAAATGTTTTCTAATGGTGAAAGATCTGGACTGCAGGCTGGCCATTTCAGTGCCGGATCCTTCTTCTGCTCAGCCATGATGTTGTAATTGATGCAGTGTGTGCTCTGGCATTGTCATGTTGGAGAATGCGAGGTCTTCCCTGAAAGAGACGCCGTCTGGATGGAGCAGATGTTGCTCTAGAACTTGGATAGACCTTTCAGCATTGATGGCCTTTCCAGATGTGTAAGCTGCCCATGCCACACACACTCATGAACCCCAGACCATCAGAGATCAGCTTCTGGACTGAGCGCTGAGAACAGCTTGGGTTGTCCTTGTCCTCTTTAGTCCGGATGACGTCCCAGTTTTCCAAAAAGAACTTCAGATGTTGATTGGTCTGACCCCAGAACAGTTTTCCACTTTGCCACAGTCCATTTTAAATGAGCCTTGGCCCAGAGGAGACGCCTGCGCTTCTGGATCATGTTTAGATATGGCTTCTTCTTTGACCTGTAGAGTTTTAGCCGGCGACGGCGAATGGCGCGGTGGATTGTGTTCACCAATGTTTTCTGGAAGTATTCCTGAGCCCATGTTGTGATGTCCATTACAGGAGCATTCCTGTGTGTGATGCAGTGCCGTCTAAGGGCTGAAGATCACGGCCATCCAGTTTGGTTTTGACCCTTGACCCTTACACACAGAGATTGTTCCAGATTCTCTGAATCTTTGGATGATATTATGCTCTGTAGATGAGGATAACTTCCAACTCTGTGCAGTGTTTCTCTGAGAAACTCCTTTCTGATATCGCTCCTCTATTGTCCGCCGCAGCATTGGGGGAATTGGTGATCCTCTGCCCATCTTGCCTTCTGAGAGACACTGCCACTCTGAGAGGCTCTTATTATACCCACTCATGTTGATAATTGACCTAATAAGCTGCACATTGGTCCTCCAGCTGTTCCTTATGTGTACATTTAACTTTTCCAGCCTCTTATCAGTACCTGAAATCCAAAATGAGCCAATATTTGGCATGACATTTCTAAATGTCTCCCTTTTAACATTTGATATGATATCTATATTCTATTGTGAATACAATATACGTTTATGAGATTTGTAAATTATTGCATTCCTTTTTTATTCACAATTTGTACAGTGTCCCAACTTTTTGGGTATCAGGTTTGTAAATACAATAATACACTAGCACAATACACTATGTCTACCAAAACCCTAACACGTTCTCTTTAATCAGGAACATTTAGTCGATCATAGCACAATGTCATTAAAACACGAACACCAGATATAGACCCCCAAATTCTTTATCCGAATCAACTAATAATATCCTTAGTACTATTAATTCTTTAAATTGTTCTGATGAAATTACAGTACTGGGAGATTTCAATCGAAATTGGCTGGATAGATTTGAGAGCTTAAATCTGACTCAATTAATACGTGAACCCACCAGAGTGGAAGGGAACTCCAGGCCTCTCTTAGACTGGTCACACATCCAGATAGAATCGCTGATTCAGGTGTTCTGTCTGACTGTTTTAGTGACCACTCAGTTATTTTTTGTACCTGGAAAATAAGGTTACCTCGTTTATCACCTAAAATAATCAAGGTAAGACAATTAAAAAATGTGAATAATGATGCATTTATTCAAGATCTATTATGTATTAACTGGAACAGGATGGACTTAATCCCCTATGTTAATAATGCTTGGAATTTCTTTTATACGGATGTTTTAAAAGTTATAGATAATCATGCTCCATGGGCTTCAGTTAAAGTAAAGGGTAGACATCTACCATGGATAACTGGTGACTTAATATTTCTTTTCAAGCAAAGGGACAAGGCTTGGGTGAGATACCATTTAACAAAAGATCTAGTGGATTGGACTGAGTACAAGCGATTAAGAAATGTCTGTACTGTTAAAACAAGAAATGCCAAATCTATTCTATACTATAAAAATTCATTATTAAATGACCTTACAAATCCGAAGCATTTTTGGAAAAAACGTAATTATCTATTGAATAAATCTAATAGGAGCTCCCCTGCAAAATTAAGAATAAACAATAATATTATTAGTAATCCAACCTCTGTAGCGGATGCTTTTAATCAACATTTCTCTTCTGTTGTCCACCTGACTTTTGTTACTCCAACTTTGTGAATAGTAATGTTGCAAACGGCTCTTTCTCATTTACTACAATTCTTCCTATTGAGGTGCAGCAGGCAATTTCTGAAATTAAATCTGGAAGTGCAGTTGGTATAGATGATCTCGAGATAAAGTTTATTAAGGTTGCCTCTCATGTTCT
This sequence comes from Pseudorasbora parva, assembly GCF_024679245.1. Taxonomy (NCBI): domain Eukaryota; kingdom Metazoa; phylum Chordata; class Actinopteri; order Cypriniformes; family Gobionidae; genus Pseudorasbora; species Pseudorasbora parva. The sequence goes on from NC_090174.1 coordinate 612,502, forward strand.
AGCATATCCTTTATGTGATTTATTTAATTTATCTATATCTACTTGTAAAGTCCCAGTCATGTGGAAGTGTGCAAGAGTAGCACCTTTATATAAAAGTGGTGATCCTCTTGATCCTAATAATTACAGACCAATCTCAATTATTAGTAATGTAGTGAAAATATTGGAAAAAATTATATTTAAGAGATTGTTTAAATACATTAGTGAGTTTTCTATTATTTCTCCAAATCAATCAGGTTTTCAACCACTACTGCTCTTTCAAAACTTGTTAATGATGTGACGTCGTCTTTGGACAATAATCTGTCCACTGGAGCAATATTTCTAGATCTTACCAAAGCGTTTGATCTGGTTGATCATTATATTCTCTTAGACAAATTATATAATATTGGTCTCTCCGAACAGTCCATTTTATGGTTTAGTTCATATCTTCATTACAGACGTCAGTGTGTAATTGGTAATGATTCTTTCTCTCAGTTGGTGATAATGGATAAGGGTTCCTCAAGGTTCTTGTTTAGGCCCTCTTTTATTTTCAATTTTTATTAATGACCTCCCTCAAATTTGTGTTGATAGTCAAATTCTCCTGTATGCTGACGATACAGTTATTTATTCTTCAAAACGTGATATTAATTTAATTCAATCCTCACTGCAATTTGATTTTAATATTATTCAAAGGTGGCTTTCGGATAACGGACTTATATTGAACAAAAGTAAATCATATAGTATGTTATTTTCCACTCGTTCTGTCCGGTATAACCAATGTAACAGTCTATCAATTAAATTCTCAGATGGTTTACTTATGGAGCATGTTGAGAAATGTAAATATTTGGGCCTCTGGCTTGATTCCAGTCTCTCCTTCAGGCCTCATATTGACTCTATTGTGAGAAAAGTAAACTATAATTTAAGATTATTATATCGTTCAATTAATTGTTTTCCACCACTAATTAGATTAAGACTGGTAACTCAGCTATTGTTTCCTATTATTGATTATGCTGACTTTGTTTATATGAGTACAACAGAATCATGTTTGAAACCCTTAAATGTTGTCTATAACAGTCTCTGTGGATTTGTGTTGAGATGTCCGTTCCTGACCCATCATTGCTCTATGTATCAACAATTGAATTTTTTATCTCCTAAGGCCAGACGACAGCTACACTGGTTTCAGTTTATTTACAAATGTATCTTTTTTAATTATCCTCTTTACTTGAAGCTATATCTAATCCCATATAGGTCAACTTATGGCCTGAGACACCTTGATCATCTTTGTTTTTCTGTCCCAAATATATCAAAAGAAATTGGAAGACGCGCTTTCAAATTCCAAGCTCCCTTTGATTGGGATAGCTTACCCTGTTCCTTAAGGTCCATCTCTTCCTTTCCACTCTTTAAGACAGCTCTGTTAGCTTATTTACAATCACGTGATCATTGTAAATGTTTCTCTATATGAGATGAATTATATATGGTCTATTTAGGGCCCAAGCCCTGAAAGGGCGCAGAGCCCTATTGTTCTTCTAAGGACAATTTAGCTTTTTCGACTATTCAGGCACTTATCAGGCTCGAAAACTCTTAAAACTTTGCACACACATCGGAATCTGCGGCCATCAGGGCCGGACCAAAGCTGGTACCTGGGCATGGCAGGGGGGCTCGACAGCGCCCCCTAAAGTGGGGTCTGGAAACATGGTCTTTAAATCAAACACACCTGCACGTACATGTATGAAACTCGGTACACATATAGATCTCATCAGGCCGAACAACTTCCGTGCTCTAAGTTATGCGTCAGCCCAACAGGAAGTGAGCTATTATGGGTTGTTCGGAAAACGCATGCTGTGGAATTTGCGATACTCCTCCTAGACGATTCACCCGATCAGCACCAAACTCGGTCAGCATGAAGTCAAGACACTGAGGATGCTAAATTGCGAGCGACTTTTTGATATCTCAAACGGTTAGGCCGTGGCGAAGAGACGAATTTATGGCAAGAAAAGGGAAACAGGAAGTGTGTTATAACTTATGCATTCATTAATTCATTTTGATTAAACTTCAGCTGTGTGTTCGATGTAAGAGGACGATCACATGGATATGACTTTTGTGAGTCAAAGTTATAGCGCCACCAACTGGCAGCAGGAAGTGTGTCACTTTCAAAATGCTTTGAAATCACCATCTTATTTTTACCCGATTTACTTCAAACTTCATCAGTATAATGTCAAAACATGGCAGATATAAAGCTGGTAAGCACTTCCTGATATTGTATATACTGTTGCCACGGCAACACATCAAACTATAACGTTCTTTTTCGCTGCTTTTGAGACTCTTAAAATGCTTCAAATTACATGAAACTCAACACACACATCAAACATGCTGTCCAGTAGATATGGGCAAAGACTTAAAAACGGGCATGGTGGAGGAGCTCAGTAGCGCCATCTTTTGACAAAAGTAATGCAATCTTTTGTCAAAAGTGGGGGGGTTAGTTTTATATTCAGTCACCAAACTCTGTATATATATTGTTCTCTTTGAGCCGAACAGCTTTCTAATTTACAGTCATTAGCTCCGACGAACAGGAACTCAGATATTTAGGGCTTAAGGTGTGAGGACCTTATTGTAATTGGTCAAACCATCATTCTTCTTTTCCCAAATGAATTACATTTTTGAGGGCCTAAACACGCATGAAAACTCATGAAACTTTGCACACGCATCAGAAGTGGTGAAAACATACATCTGATATGGGTTTCAGAATTAGGTGTGGCAAAATGGTTCGATAGCGCCACCTACAAAATTTTAATTAAGCGTCATTCGTGCTACGTTTCATGTATGAGTATGAAAATTCGGTAGACGCATTCAGCAGCCCAATACCTACAAAAAAGACCCAAGGCGCCAAATCTGAAAAACCAACAGGAACTGAGATATTTTGAATTTTCTTTGGTAAATTGGTGCAGTTTTTGCCATTGCCAGACGTTGTACTTTAACAAACTCCTCCTAGAGATTGAATCATATCAACATCGTATTTGCACAGTCTAATCTAAAGGCCTTTGTGGTGTTAAATTGGGAAGATCTTGAGTTTTCCCTGAAGGGTGTGTCCGTGGCGGCCTCACAAATGTTGATGTTTTGCCATGACACAGGAAGTTGTTGTACCTCAGGCATACAATGTCCGATCTGCCTCAAACTTGGCAGCAGGATGTGTCACTTTTTGAATTTTTTTTGAATCACTGTCTTACTTTCACCCGATTTACTTCAAACTTTATCAGTATAATGTGAAAACATGACAGATATAGACATACGAATGGATTTCTGATATTTTATATACTGTTGCTATGGCAAAGTGTCCGTTTAATTATCTTTTTGGGTGTTTTTGAGACTTAGCATGCTTGAAATTGTGTGTGTGTGTGTGTGTGTGTGTGTGTGTGTGTGTGTGTGTGTGTGTGTGTGTGTGTGTGTGTGTGTGTGTGTGTGTGTTTTCTATACATGGGCTTTACAGAAGGTCATTTGCTGTTTTTGAAAAGACACATGTCTTAAAAATTAATTATTTACTGATAAAAATCAAATTGATTTAAAAAGTAAATTTCACATGATTTTCTAGTTTATAAGTTGTCTGGGTATCACCAGACCAAGCTCAATTTTAGATTGACCAATGAGCATTATTTAAATGACTCTGTATGCAATTGGATAGTCAACTAAACAGACTACTAAACTCGCCAATAGCGTGCCAGGTGAATAAGTTAGTCTGTGATGTGTTCCCGCAAAAGTGTAACAGAAGCAGTAGAAATGAATGTACGGGTTTTCAGACGGTGTTGCAGGGCGAAGTCAAATCGCTGGCAGATCAGGCTGGGTTTACCAAATTAAATTTTATAATAAAGTTTATAATAAACTTCCATAAAATTTAGACGCGCATCTTACTCTTACCTGACACTAATATTAAAATCATTGCTGCAGTTTCTGTGATTTGGCTCCAATTGGTAATTTTGTAATTACATTTTTTTTATTGGACGCCACAAATATTGAAATGAAAGCATGCTTAATTGCATAAGATTGTAAATAGCTAAGGTAGGTCAAAAACACATGAAGAGAAGTGTTAGGATAATACAATATGACCATTCGGACGGTATTCTGCGCTCATTTGAAATTGATGTCCGTTCCTGACCCATCATTGCTCTATGTATCAACAATTGAATTTTTTATCTCCTAAGATAATTGATGCGACATCATCTGACATGAAATTGATTAATTAAATTTAATTGATCTCATAGATGTGACTGTTGTGGTTCGTTGTCATAGCAGCACCAACTGCTGCAGTTAATGTGGTGAATCCAACTTCATTTGTAGGGCACTAACAATATAGTTTTATATAATTAGTTTAATAATTGTGTTAATAAAATAAAAAGACCATGAATTAAATACTGGCCTTCTGGACTTACAAAATTTTGAGCTGCAAAAGATAACTTTGCACATATTTTGTTTTAACAAACTACCTATTATATCATATTACATAAGAATTCATCTATATTTAAATTACATCATGGGTGTGGCTTGTGGTCATAGCGGCACCAGCGGCTGCGGTAAATGTGGCATATTGGAGCGATTTTAAAATACTCTCCTGTTTAAATGCATATTGCCTGTCTTGCACAATTTGCCTGAAGCCACCGGGGTGGTGGTGCCACCGGCTTGGGCCCGTCATCGCTGCTCGCAGCTTTAATTATTTATTTATTATTATTACTAATTTAATTTATTACTTTTTTTTATTTAATTACTATTATTGATTTTTTATGTATACTTGGGTTATATGTATCTATCTGTTTGTTCTTGGTGACTTAATCAAATACGGTGCTCTCAAATATGGTTCTCTCCTGTAATATTTTGTTTTTGAAATGACTTTATGCTGTTTATATGAATATGTTGTGGTCAGAGGGGGTACGGATTGGGGTGGTTGTTTGTGTGGAAGATTTTTTGTGTGTGTGAGTGTGTAATTGTCTGATGTTATTTTGAGGACCCCCTCGAAAACGAGATGTTTCATCTCAAGGGGTTATCCTCTAATAAACTGAAACTGAAACTGAAACAGATGAATTATAGAAACTGCTTTATATTATGTGTCAGGCCCGCCCTTATACAATAGACAGTATATTGTGTTGATCGTGTCTTTTGAAGCCTCTTTTTGAAGGGGGTTAGTAAATGCATGCATCTTGTTTCTTTTGCTGCCTAAAAATCATTACAAAAAATGAATGTCCATCTCAGAGTAGCTTTATGGGATGCCCTTCAGTTTTATTTCTTTATCAGCAATCACCGTGTTGACAATAGCAAGTTCCTGTTCTTCTTTCAGGAGCTTTCCTGACGATGTTGAATCCTTAGAATACAGTTACATATTATAGACCAGAGGCACACAGTCACAGTAAAGGCCCTTTCACACCGGACACGGAACGAAAAAGCGAATATTCTGCGTTAAAACCATTCACATTAGCCGTGACACGAAGTTGCGATGTTTCAGAGCTCTAAGATTCCAAAACATTTGCGGCGACTGCTGAGCAAACACAGACACTTCATCATTCAGAAGAGCTTTTCATTTTATTTTTAGGACCGAAAAGAAGGTTTGGGTGCACCCAGTCTTAAAGAACAGAGTCTAAAGGGGAGTCTGCTAATCTCGTCCAGGAGCTAAAGCTTTATCATGGCCGCTTCTGCACTTAGCCTACTTTCTAAAGTCTGTGGGAGAATTTGAGTAACAGTAACATTAGGAGCGCATCTGATGAGACTAAGGGTGCGTTCACACTTGTCATGTTTGGTTAGATTAAAACGAACACTGGTGTGATTGCTCGGTTAGTGCGGTTCATTTGAACACATGTGAACGCTGCCATCCGAACCCTGGTGCGCACCAAACAAGCTAAAAAGACCGGTCTGGGTCCGCTTCCAAACGAACTCTAGTGCGGTTCGATTGATATATGAACACAACACAGACCAAAGACATGTAGATGAACCAAAACCAGGACGTGATGTCACAAGATGCGAGTCAGCTGATTTGACGATGCGGGAAGATCGATCGGTGTATCCAAAATGAGTAACGGTAACGTTAGCGGGCATCGATGGAGCCACGAGGAGGTAAAGTGCCTCATCAATATTTCGTCCGACGAGCAACGTTTCATAAATGCTAGAAAAAAACATAGGAAAAAACGCACAAAAAGCAAACCTGGCTCTTCAATGTTGCCCATTAGTCGGTACAGACGACGGAACGGCCGTCTCTTTTGCAGCAGATCTTCGTTTCTGCACAACGGAGGAAATCCTGGAGCTGTTTTGAAGGTTTTGAACATTTCATGAGCTCTTCATGAGTTCTCAGCTGGTAATAATAATGCCACATGTTCACGCATAAAACGATGGCGTTTAATCCGGCACAGCGTTGTTCTGAATGTTCGGTAAGCAGCTCCTACGTCAGATAAGCCGACCAATCAGGTTGTGAGCGTCTCCCTGAGCCTTTGGTTCGGGAACTTTAGGTTCGCTGTTAAAAATGCCAGTGTGAACGCTAAGCGGACCAGGACTATATGTTTTGTTTTTTGGTCCGGATCAAACGAACCGAAATAACCGAACTACAAGTGTGAACGCAGCCTAATGCCTGGTTCAGACTACATGATATTAGCCCGGATTTGGCACGATCTGTGTGACGTAAGGTGTCGTAGGGATTCGTAAACGATAATGGACGTCGGGACGCAAGAATCGATCGTTTCATCTCGTATAGTGTGTCATAGTGTACGACAGCCGAATCCGCGTCTGCGATAGTTCACCACGCCGCGACAGAAAGACTAGCATGTTTAATTTCTTTTGCGGTCCTTCATGACGGCTTTCCGTCACGTGTGACGCTGACCAACCGGAGCACAGACAGTTTTCGTACACAGCTTTCAAACACGCCGAAACGCATGAGAGATGACGGAGCGGCTAACTTTAGGTGGAATTATAAAACGGAGGAAAGGTTCGTGGAGCTGTGGCAACAGTACTCCTGCCTGTACGGTGTGTCATCGACGGACTACCACAACCAAATAAGAAAAGCACAGACAGTTTTTCGTACACAGCTTCCTGTAGCTTTTTTTTAGGTTTTACAAATACGTTGTGGCGGCAAGCTTTTACTTCTGGCTAATAACTACATATGTAATGTAAAAAGAACAATATTTTACCTCAAGTTCTCTTTGGAGGATTGACAGCCCATAATGTCCTCTTCCAGCAAGTCAGGAACGTGTCCTTTGTTGGGTTTTATTTTTGCGCTTTTCTAAACATAAAACAGCCAAAGCACGCTGCTTCAGACATCGTTTGTTTACGCTCTTGGTTCTGAAAGTCGATGACATCATGCACGCCGTGACGGCAAGCGATGATTGGTCGAGTAGAAACGTGTAGTCTGACATGTTTCCAGTCCAGGACATGACAAGATTTTAGGAGTAAAAATCGCGTAAGCTGACACAGTAACTATCGATATCGAGCACTGCGTCTCGTCGCCACACCATGTATCGCCTGAGAGCGTTTTGCTTCATCGCGATAACTGACGCTACTATGCGCCGGCCATCCCTTTATAGCTTCCGGTGATGCCGTCACATCTACGTCATGACGTTGCACCAATCAGGATTGGACTAGTTTCATTCATACTTCAGATGCGCTGATGCTTAGGGAGCATCCCCAATTCGTCGTTTCGACGCAGTGCTCGTTCCCTCTCAGGGAACAAGGGTTATATACATAACCCGAGACGTTTTTTCTCCTAATCAGGCCGGCATTTATTTGATCAAAAATACAGATTTTTTTTATCATCGTGATATATTATTACACTTTACAATATTAGTTGTTCAGTGTATTCTCCTTTAAATGCTGATGTATTTCTGTGCTCAGAGCTGAATGTTCAGGATGGTTCCTCCAGTCTTCAGTGATCATGATCCTTCAGAAATCATCTTCTGTAATATAATAATAATAATTGTTACGTCTCCCTAAAAAAAAAAAGATATGTCTAGGAGTAATAGGGTTGGTAACATGTATTAAAGTAAAATAAAATGAAAATAGAATGGGTTCAGTTACTGATAAATGTATGACAATATGAATCAGGCAGAGGCAGATTTAAACTTTTGACTCTTTTAGTAATTTCAAAAATCATAAATAAACCAACAAACACCCGATTGATTTACAAAGTAATATAGTGATCATAGAAAAGAATATTTACAGAATATATATATACAAAATAGTAAAACAAAAAGACAGAACAAAAAGCGTGGGACTATGAGCGGTGCTAAAGCAAAGAAATCAACAAAACAAAAACCAGCTAACTTATCAATTGAAGTAGGCTACTTAACTATCTTAAAAATAAAGACATAAATAAACACCTAAACCAACTAAGCTACACTGACTAACAAACATAAATACAGAAGGTGGCAACCGCTCCTTACCTGGTGTGTATAAACAATTTCAAATACTACGTGTTGTATTATGTAGGTCACGTGACATGCTGAAACTATCCCATCGCTCAGGGTCCGAAATGAGCAGTGTAAACAAGTCACAGGTTAAAACGTAAAGTTGTAACCAAAACAATGTCTTTCAAAACAAAGTTTCAAAACCAAACTATCAATCGGGGAAAGTAGTTACAAATTGTCAAAACAAACGAAAGAAAACACGCCTCTCTCTTCCTCCAGTTGTTTCCAGGTCTTTATACAGGTGAGATGAGTTCTGATTGGTTCCTTGGGAGGGATCTCTCTTGGACAAATGATGATTGATGGGCAAATCAACCAATCACGAACCTAAGAATGAATGACAGCTGAGAACAATAAAGGGGGGGGGGGGGGGGGGGGGAGAGAAAGAGAAGGAAAACCACCAAAATACGTCGCAGACGTAACAATAATAATAATAATAATAATAATAATAATAATAATAATAATAATAATAATAATAATAATAATAATAATAATATTCATTATGAGTGTTGGAGACAGTTCTGCTGCTTAATATATCTGATGAATAAAAGGTTTAAAAGAACTGCATTTATTCCAAATAAAAACATATTTTTAAATAATATAAATTTCCTTTACTATCAATTTTTATCATTTTAACACATCCTTGCTGAATACAATTATTGATTTATAAAAAAAAAAAAAAAAAAAAAGACTGACCAGTAGAGTATTTCGCTGTTACAAAAGAGTTATATTTGTAAAACATTTGCTTCTTTTTTATTTTTTTTTATTTTTTTTTTACTTTTTATTCATCAAAGTATTTTAAAAAAGTATCAGAGGTTATGAACATATATTAATCATCAGCTCTGTGTCCAGCACTCGTAATGAATCCTCATCTGAGAATGATTTCTGATGATCATGATCACTGAAGACTGGAGGAACCATCCTGAACATTCAGCTCTGAGCACACAAATACATCAGCATTTAGAGGAGAATACACTGAACAACTAATAGTTTAAATTGTAATTCTCTCCCTAATGTCGCTCCACACCCGTAAGACCTCCGCTCATCTTCACACACAGTTTAAGATATTTTATATTTAGTCCGAGAGCGTATGCAAGTGTATGCACACTATACTGTCCATGTCCAGAAAGGGAATAAAAACATAATCACAGTAGTGTATTAATTCATGATGTAGGAGCCATTTATATTCACTTTTAGACAGGCTAATTTTGTTCTTACCTATTTTAGCCACTAGAGGGACCTGGCCAAGATAAGGCATAAAATTACACATAACATACCAACATTAAAATACACAATCATAAATATAGAAGACGTTCACATTTCAAATAAAAAGTTCTAGACGTGTAAAAATAAAAATGTGCAAATAGATGCAATAACAGCCATTTTATTTAGTACGTGCAAAAATACATATGACTATATTCACAAAGAGCTTTGACATGTGCAGTGAATTTGATCGTAAACCTTTAAAAGTAGTGATTGAAACAATGGATTCTAATTTGAGAGACTTCTGTAAAATGTTCCAATCATTAGCAGCAGAAACTTTAAAAGAAGAGCGGCCAAAAGAGGTGCGGGATATTGTGGGGTCAGGAGAGATATATTTACTCGAGCGCAGGTTTGGTTACTAAAGTACTTAGGTAGATGGTGCTTTACCTAATATGGACTTTTTTAAATGAACTGATAGCAGTGATTTAGGCGCCGGGTGTGTAATGAAGGCCTTCCTACTAGTGAGTAAGAGTACAGTGGTGATAAAGCGAACAGCACTGTGATAAACAACGTCCAATTCCTTGAGTAAAGCATTAGACGCAGTTCTGTAGACAGCATCAGTAAAGTCAAGCACTGGGATGAGGGTCATTTTCACGAGGGCCAGTTTTGCAGGAAGAGTAAATGAAGCTTTATTTCGAAATAGAAATCCGATCCTGGACTTGATCTTCGACTGGAGATGGTTTATGTGGGTTTGAAAAGAAAGACAGGGGTCATCAATTCGCTGATTCATAACCATTCCAATCTTTATTTGAAGGAAGAGAAGCCAATGCTGAATAAAGTCGTAGTTTTTGTTATTTTTGGACCCAAATGTATTTTGGATGCTTCAAGAGACTCTAATTAACCCACTGATGTCTCATATGGACTACTGTGATGATGTTTTTATTCCCTTTCTGGACATGGACAGTATAGTGTGCATACACTTGCATACGCTCTCGGACTAAATCTAAAATATCTTAAACTGTGTGTGAAGATGAACGGAGGTCTTACGGGTGTGGAGAGACGTGTGTGCGTGTGTGTGTGTGTGTGTGTGTGTGTGTGTGTGTGTGTGTGTGTGTGTGTGTGTGTGTGTGTGTGTGTGTGTGTGTGTGTGTGTGTGTGTGTGTGTGTGTGTGTGATACTGTGTGCTGCCACAAGAGGGCGACCTACACCATCTCATTCACACACCTCAGGTTCAGTTCCTCAGTGAAGCTGTGCTGGGAGGGAAAAACATGTCATTTTTTACAGAGAAATATCACAATTATTATTAAAATACAGTAACTGCATTGTGTGTAATATTAGTGCACTGCATTTTACTGGATTGTATATATATATATATATATTTATATACCCCATAACCAGTGCAAAGCATTTTTGGTTGGAAAGAAATAATGGTTAAAAATAGAGCATCACTGTGCCATCAGTGTCTGATTTATTAAACTTTGGAACACATAAACATACACAATTTAAACATTTCAAGAAAAAAATTACTATTTTGAAAATTTTAAATGATAATAATCCATAACTAAATTTATTGTAAATATTTGTCATCACTAAAATGTAGTGATTCAAACTAATGTAGTAAAAACAGTGACCATAAAACCATTTAAAACTATAAAATCATCCATTTAAAACTATAAAATAATCCATTTAAAACTATAAAATCATCCATTTAAAACTATAAAATCATCCATTTAAAACTATAAAATTATCCATTTAAAACTATAAAAAATTAACCATTTAAAACTATAAAATTATCCATTTAAAACTATAAAAAATTAACCATTTAAAACGTCCCCGGTTACGTATGTAACCTTAGTTCCCTGAGAACAGGGAACGAGACACTGCGTCAACTGACGCTACGGGGAACGCCTTCAGCGTGACAGGTGTCTGAAATCGCTATCAGATCACAATCCTACTGACCTTCGGCAGCTGGTGATGTCATCACCGTGCGACCAGGAAGTATAAAAAGGCACCGTGCCAACATGACAACATCCGCTTCGTCTGAAGGGACTGTGGGCAGGCACACCTTGAAGCATGGCCATGTGACGCAGCGTCTCGTTCCCTGTTCTCAGGGAACTAAGGTTACATACGTAACCGGGGACGTTCCCTTTCGAAAGGGAACTCGCGCTGCGTCAGCTGACGCTACGGGGAACGATATACCCACGCCGCCATGCTGAGGGGAGTGCACGCCCCTTACTGGCAGTGAGAACTGCCTGGACGAGTGTTCGCGGAAAGTCTGAACCACTCCCCCTCTAGCCACACAGGCTGCCAGTGACATCATTCCCTACGGTCATAGCCCAAGCTATATGCCTAAGAGAGAACCTAAACAAGTTTTAACTGAGGTTTCCTACTCTCGGCTTGCTCATGGGGCCTGAGACCTACTACTTTCGAAGGAAGGAGTCCCTTAAGGGAATGTGGCTAGGGGACCCGAGGGCGCCACCAGCCGTCACTAATTCGGGAAAAACCTTCACCGAATGCCACCAGGGAGGCCTCACCTGGCATCACTTCTGTGGGACACCCCAGCTTGGCCAACCCTGTCTGTCAAAACAGAGCCTCCGGACATCGCTCTACTTATGAGCATCCAGACTGAGGGACTGCAAACTGGCAATGTCCTCCTCAGACCAGAACTCGGAGACGGGAATCCTGGAGAGCAGTACTCAGCTTAGTGCTTCTTACCCTTGCCATCGAGGGGAGTCTCTTCTGCTCGATCCTAGGATCTACTGAACACATTACAGGGGTGCTCAGGAGGCCTAAAAAAGGCCTATGGACTGATCTACCCGGGAGGCCCCGAGGGGGGCCTTCCCGTCTGATCAGACTCAAGCGGCCGTAAGCTCACAGACGACCCTCAATGAGGGGAGCTCTTAAGCCAGCTTGGTAGGTAAACCATGCTGTAGGCTAGCCAGTCCCTGTCCTGAAGGGACTGCGCAGCAGAAACGGAGTCTCGTTGTGCTAGGGCATGAGCCCGCCCTTGAGTTATACCGGCCCAGGCCGGGACCCACCGGCGGGCAGCCGCTAGCTGTCAGCCCAAAGCCAGTTATACGTTCCCGCTCCAGGGAACCGTTTCCCCTCCAGGGAGGCAATGAGGAGCCTCCACCCGGCACCGTTAGAGTTCGCTGTTAGCTGTTAAGAGCCGCAGGAAGGTGGCTTTACTGGTTCCTCAGGGGCTCATGAGGTTATTAAGCCAGAAGCCACCCATGCTAATGGCTAGCTTGTCACCGAGACCTTTGGTCCGGGAATCCTTTCCCAAAAAGGTCCAAAAAGGCCTGACAGCATAATACACTGGCCTAGCGAGCGTCCCAGCTCGGGGCTCACCCTCAGGCGGCCTGCAGGCAGGTGGCTCTATTGGTTCCTCAGGGGGCTCATGAGGCTATAACGCCAGAAGCCACCCATGCTAATAGCTACCTTGTCACCGAGACCTCGTCCGGGAATCCCTCCCCAAAAAGGCCCAAAAAGGCCTGACAGCATAATACACTGGCCTACCGAGCGTCCCAGCTCGGGGGCTCACCCTCAGGCGGCCTAGAGCGGCCTACTTCCTGCCAGCCAACGTGCAAACTGTCGGGAGCTGTTGTGTTCCCGGGGCTCGCCTCCAGGGAGGCCTGTTTGATGCCTACGTACAGTCCGGTCTTTTTAGGGCGGCCCGGAGAGGCCTATTGCCGAATGGCAGTTCCCTATTAGATTGGTGACAGACGGTGCTTATCCGATGGCAAATCCCACCGGAAACCCCGCAGGGCCGGGAAACGACCATAGAACGGCCTGAAGCGGCCTGTCCCTGATAGCAGACCATGCTAGCCGCCTGGCTAACACCCACGCACACTGTTGCAAGACCTGGGAACCGGGGCTCACCCTACAGGAGGCCTAAAGCGGCCTAGATCCTGTCAACCAATGGTCGGAACCCTAGGTCACCCCCTCAGGGGACGCCATGTGAGGCGTGCTGAAACTCAGCGAGCCCTTAAAGTCGGGCTGACAGTGGCTGTCTGCTGGCTGATGAGGACTGGGTATCCAGTCACTACCTGGGGACTCATCCCCAGGGAGGCCGTTAGGGGCCTACTTATGACGAGGTTTCTGCTGCAGCCGACATCGTTGGGGAGAACCCTCCCCGCTCACATGGGCCACGATGTCGGAACTCACCCGCAGGGAGGCCTACTGAGGCCTACCAACTGACCCAGAGTTAACTGCCCGGACTGCCTCGGCTGGCGTCTCCCGCCAACCAGCCTTCTATAGTCGGTCCGCCCCAGCGGCCCATGGCAGCCTTCTGCGACGGCGCAGTCTCTCAGGCAGCGCCTACCAGCGTGGACCTAAAACACAATGCCCACAGCAGTGCACTCAGCATAAAACGCCTTGAACCCTCTAAAGCGAGGGGAGTACAACTTACGCCACCTGCCTCCAGGGCGGCCGTCTGGTCGTCCAGCGGTCCGCCGTCCGCGCAAGGGCGTCAGCCGTGACAGTGTTTCGACTTCAGGGGAGCATCCTACCAACCGATGCTTTCAGATGGTTGCGAAGTACAGCTCGACCCGAGCCTAAAAGGTGAAGCAGAAGACACAGAGCAAAAAGTGAAAGATATTGAACACACACAACCGGCCATTTCCTGAACCAAGCCGGGGGGCCGCCCAGAAGTGGCGGCCGCACTAGCTCTGGGGGGCAGGGCTAGCAAAACCAGTCTGACTGCGCACCGCGAAGAGACGCCTATCCCGTCCCCACGACCACTGGCTGAGTCGCGATTCATTCTGCTATACACCTTTTTGCATTAATAACAACCCCCAAATGCAGAAGGGGGGTGGGTATTGGCCGGACGACCCTACTACGGGGAGGCCGGGTAGGGATACAAAGCTCCTGCGGGGATACCGACAGGAGCCCGGGGCAACTGCCAGGGCGATATGCCACCGCGAGACGCCACCGTCATCCCATCAACAGCCTAGGCCAACCTGATGCACTAGCATCGGCCTGATAATCCCACAAACAACGGCCCTAAAAAGGACTGGGACAGACCTTACTGTAGTTCATGCGCTAGCCTGACCTCACATATTCATCTAGATATTTCACTAGCAGAGGTGCCAACGCTACCCAGAGGTGGCTACAGCTAAACAGTTCGCCAGGAGAACATACATCAGTTTATATCGCTGCTACATGCCCGCGGCATGTGCGGTGGCCTCTACTGCTCATATTACACATATCCAGAAGAGAAAACAGCCTTATAAACAACTGTTGCTACACTAGCAAACATGCAGCCTACATAAACACACTGTGTTTATACAAACATCGTTCTAGCCACCTTTACCGGGGAACTACAGGCCCACTTCTCCAACTGTTACACTTTTCTTCATCTTTTGTAGACAAAATATCCCTCAGGGAAGCATAGAGTCCAAACATACGGCATTGAAAAGAAGAATGTTTGCCCTAAAAGAGGACTCACCCGCTGTCTTCAGTGCCTCATCGCTTCATGTAACATGCATGCTTCGGCGCACTAACCTGAGGGCGGGCGCTTTATTCTCACATGTAAGGCCGAGGAGGCGGCCGCGAAATCCCGCTTTCCCCAGAGACGATGCACTGTGTGCGGGCAGAGCACACACCGGCCTGGCAGGCTTTCGTCAGAGTCTCACCTCCGCTCATCATCAGCCCGCGCGGCCTGGTGTGAAGCGCGCCCGGGGAGAAAAAAGAAAAACAACAGAACAACAAAGGAGGGGACACAACATCACTTCTGCGCCCTCGGGGGCGGAGACTCACCACCTCGCTTCCGGCGCTGGAAGCGGTTCTTCTCCCCGATGTCCCTCCTCCTGTTGCGGGTGTCCCGCCTCTTCCACGTCCTACTCCTCCACGGAGGGGGCGCACGAGAGGCCACGCTACTGCGTTGGCCCATTTTTTTTTTTTTTTTTTTTGATGATCCTCGGATCTCGAAGGGCCAGGGACACCCTCCTGCCTGGGCGCCACCCCAGACCTCAGCGGAATACACCTTCTATACGCCGCTGAGTGCACCCTCGCCTCTCTGAACTTTCCCACCACCGCCTCGACGGAGGTGCCGAAAAGCCCAAAGGACGAGACCAGGGCATCGAGGAGAAAAGCCTTTTCTTTCACCCCGATGTCCACCAAGTTTAGCCACCGATGCCTCTCTGTGGCGACCACAGCCGCCATCGACCGTCCGATGGTGACTGCTATGTGTTTGGCCGCCCGGAGAGAGAGATCCGTGGTGCGCCACTCAGCCATCGCATCAGGGGGTAGGCCCTCCCCCCGATCGAGGTCCCTCAGCAGGCCAGCTTGATAAGCCTGCAACACAGCCATTGTGTGCAAGGCCGCCGCCGCCTGACCCGCCGATGTGTATGCCCTGCCATTAAAACGTGAAGTCGTCTTTAATGGTTTCGATGGCAGGGCTGGAGTGTTGATGGGCGCACGGAGCTGGGCGGCTCTGCCATCACATCCAGCAGCTCCCCATACACGGGGCAGGATGGCTGGGAGGATTTGGCCTCAGCCTTATTTTCCTCCTCATCCACAGCCATCCTCTGATCGACTGGAAAAGCACGGGCTGACGAAGAGGAGGAATCTCCATCCGACTCCTCCTCCGTCAGCCTGCTCTCGTCCGGCTGATCGTCCGCGAGCACTGTGTTCTCCAGACGATGAGCCAGATCCATCTGGGAGCCCCAGGACAAACGGCGCCGCTCAGCCTCAGCATGAGCGGGACCGCTCCCAAATGCTGGCTCTTCTTCCCTCGAGAAGAAGGCCAAGCGAGAGCGGAGCGTCCTCAGTCAGAAAACGCTCGCAGTTTGCGCAGGAAGCCCCCTCGAGAACCTCCCGCGCGTGCTCTTCCCCCAGGCAGAGCACACAAAGGGTGTGCGTGTCTCCAGACGTGTTTTCTCTCTTTAGAAACCTGGGACACGGATCAGCGCACTTCCTGTACGCTCCCTTGGGTTTGAATGTGCACTTCATTTCACTTTAGAAAGACTTTCTAGCGAACCAGACAAAACAGTCCCTGAAGACGAAAGGATGTTGTCATGTTGGCACGGTGCCTTTTTATACTTCCTGGTCGCACGGTGATGACATCACCAGCTGCCGACGGTCAGTAGGATTGTGATCTGATAGCGATTTCAGACACCTGTCACGCTGAAGGCGTTCCCCGTAGCGTCAGCTGACGCAGCGCGAGTTCCCTTTCGAAAGGGAACTATAAAAATTAACCATTTAAAACTATAAAATTATTCATTTAAAACTATAAAAAATTAACAATTTAAAACTATAAAAATTAACCATTTAAAACTATAAAATTTTCCATTTAAAACTATAAAAAAATTAACCATTTAAAACTATAAAAAATTAACAATTTAAAACTATAAAAATTAACCATTTAAAACTATAAAAAATTAACCATTTAAAACTCTAAAAAAATTAACCATTTAAAACTATAAAAATTAACCATTTAAAACTCCATAAATCTGCAAAACACTGCTCATTTGTAGTAGCCTTGAACTACTTGGAAATAAAAAGATATAACTAAAAAAAAAAAAAAAAATTACCTTAATAAAGAAATAATTACCTTAATTATAAATAAAGATTTTTGCAATAAAAATTTATCATTTAAACCGAAAAAACTAACCATTTAAAACTATAAAAATTAACGATTAAAAACTATACAAAAATATATTTTAAAACTTTTAAAATTAACCATTTAAAACTATAAAATTAACCATTTAAAACTATAAAAATTAACCATTTAAAACTATAAAAAATTAACCATTTAAAACTATAAAAATTAACCATTTAAAACTATAAAAAATTAACCATTTAAAACTATAAAAAATTAACTATTCAAAACTATAAAAATTAACCATTTAAAACTATAAAAAACTAACCATTTAAAACTATAAAAATTATCCATTTAAAACTATAAAAAATTAACCATTTAAAACTATAAAAATTAACCATTTAAAACTATAAAACATTAACCATTTAAAACTATAAAAATTATCCATTTAAAACTATAAAAAAATTAACCATTTAAAACTATAAAAATTAACCATTTAAAACTATAAAAATTAACAATTTAAAACTATAAAAATTAACCATGTAAAACTATAAAAATTAACCATTTAAAACTATAAAAATTAACCATTTAAAACTATAAAAAATTAACCATTTAAAACTATAAAAATTAACCATTTAAAACTATAAAAATTAACCATTTAAAACTATAAAAAATTAACCATTTAAAACTATAAAAATTAACCATTTAAAACTCCATAAATCTGCAAAACACTGCTCATTTGTAGTAGCCTTGAACTACTTGGAAATAAAAAGATATAACTAAAAAAAAAAAAAAAAAAAAAAAAGAATTTACCTTAATAAAGAAATAATTACCTTAATTATAAATAAAGATTTTTGCAATAAAAATTTATCATTTAAACCGAAAAAACTAACCATTTAAAACTATAAAAATTAACGATTAAAAACTATACAAAAATATATTTTAAAACTTTTAAAATTAACCATTTAAAACTATAAAATTAACCGTTTAAAACTATAAAAATTAACCATTTAAAACTATAAAAATTAACCATTTAAAACTATAAAAATTAACCATTTAAAACTATAAAATATTAACCATTTAAAACTATAAAAATTAACCATTTAAAACTATAAAAAACTAACCATTTAAAACTATAAAAATTATCCATTTAAAACTATAAAAAATTAACCATTTAAAACTATAAAAATTACAAATTTTAAAACTATAAAAAACTAACCATTTAAAACTATAAAAAAAATTAACCATTTAAAACTATAAAAATTAACCATTTAAAACTATAAAAAATTAACCATTTAAAACTATAAAAAATAACCATTTAAAACTATAAAAATTAACCATTTAAAACTATAAAAAATTAACCATTTAAAACTATAAAAAATAACCATTTAAAACTATAAAAATTATCCATTTAAAACTATAAAAAAATTAACCATTTAAAACTATAAAAATTAACCATTTAAAACTATAAAAAATTAACCATTTAAAACTATAAAAATTAACCATTTAAAACTATAAAAATTATCCATTTAAAACTATAAAAAATTAACCATTTAAAACTATAAAAATTAACCATTTAAAACTATAAAAATTAACCATGTAAAACTATAAAAATTAACCATTTAAAACTATAAAAATTAACCATTTAAAACTATAAAAAAATTAACCATTTAAAACTATAAAAAATTAACCATTTAAAACTCCATAAATCTGCAAAACACTGCTCATTTGTAGTAGCCTTGAACTACTTGGAAATAAAAAGATATAACTAAAAAAAAAAAAAAAAAAAAGAATTTACCTTAATAAAGAAATAATTACCTTAATTATAAATAAGTATTTTTCCAATAAAAATTTATCATTTAAACCGAAAAAACTAACCATTTAAAACTATAAAAATTAACGATTAAAACTATAAAAAAATATAATTTAAAACTTTTAAAATTAACCATTTAAAACAATAAAAATTTACCGTTTAAAACTATAAAAATTATCCATTTAAAACTATAAAAAATTAACCATTTAAAACTATAAAAATTAACCATTTAAAACTATAAAAAATTAACCATTTAAAGCTATAAAAAATAACCATTTAAAACTATAAAAATTATCCATTTAAAACTATAAAAATTAACCATGTAAAACTATAAAAATTAACCATTTAAAACTATAAAAATTAACCATTTAAAACTATAAAAAATTAACCATTTAAAACTATAAATATTAACGATTAAAAACTATAAAAAATATAATTTAAAACTTTTAAAATTAACCATTTAAAACAATAAAACTTTACCGTTTAAAACTATAAAAATTATCCATTTAAAACTATAAAAAATTAACCATTTAAAACTATAAAAATTAACCATTTAAATTATAAAAAATTAACCATTTAAAATTATAAAAAATAACCATTTAAAGCTATACAAATTATCCATTTAAAACTATAAAAAATTTACCATTTAAAACTATAAAAATTAACCATTTAAAACTATAAAAATTAACCATGTAAAACTATAAAAATTAACCATTTAAAACTATAAAAGTTAACCATTTAAAACTATAAATAAATTAACCATTTAAAACTCCATAAATCTGCAAAACACTGCTCATTTGTAGGAGCCTTTAACTAAAAAAAATGTTTTTACCTTAATAAAGAAATAATTACCTTAATTATAATTAAAGATTTTTGCAATAAAAATGTATCATTTAAACCAAAAAAACTAACCATTTAAAACTATAAAACTTAACGATTAAAAACTATCTAAAAATATATTTTAAAACTTTTAAAATTAACCATTTAAAACTATAAAAATTAACCGTTTAAAACTATAAAAATTAACCATTTAAAACTATAAAAAATTAACCATTTAAAACTATAAAAAATAACCATTTAAAACTATAAAAATTAACCATTTAAAACTCCATAAATCTGCAAAACACTGCTCATTTGTAGTAGCCTTGAACTAAAAAAAATTTTTTTACCTTAATAAAGAAATAATTACCTTAATTATAAATAAAGATTTTTGCACATAAAAAAATCATCATCAATTGTCCTCTCTTGGGATCATAGTAAAGATCTGCTCTCAAAAAGAAAAAAATATTAACTTAATTTTAAATAAAAGCAGAATAAAAAAATAATAATAAAAAGAATCAAGAATCAAATCGTCTCAGGTTACGTATGTAACCATGGTTCCCTGAGAGGGAACGAGACGCTGCGTCGAAACGCTAGGGGACGCCTCTGCGTGCCATGTCATGAAGCACTTGTGTAATCAGTCCAATAGCGGGACGATACGTCACGGGCGGGTGACGTCATCGACCAGGAAGCTATAAAGCATGCCCGGACCAAACAGTCACTAGCTTCTGGAAAAGTCGAACAAATCGATCACAGGCATGCCGGGAGTATGGCATCTCGACGCAGCGTCTCGTTCCCTCTCAGGGAACCATGGTTACATACGTAACCTGAGACGTTCCCTATCTCGAGGGAACTTCGAGCTGCGTCGAAACGCTAGGGGACCTCAATACCCACGCCGCCAGAGTCCCAAATGTCTGTATGTGTGAATCAACCCAGAAACACCCGGGACCCCGGTGTAGAGGCTACATCTAGATTGTAAAACCTCACAAATGTATGCGGAGAGGACCACCCAGCCGCATCACATACCTCTGACAATGAAACTCCCGAAATAAGAGCCATAGAGGCAGCCATACTCCTAGTGGAGTGGGCGCGGACCCTCATTGGTGAAGGATGTCCGGCCGACTCATAAGCGAGCGAAATAGCCTCGACTATCCACTTGCTAAGCATCTGCTTTGAAGCCGGTTTTCCCTTGCTCGGGGACCCAAAAACACACAAACAACTGTTCTGAGTTTCGCCACAGGGCAGCCCTGTGGACATATGCATCTAGGGCCCTGACCGGACATAGCAGATTTAGCTTCTCTTGGTCTTGACTAGTGAACGGAGGCGGACAGAAAGCCTGCAGCATTACTGGTCCCGGCACATTAGTCGGGACATTGGGAGCATATCCTTCCCTCGGGAAGAGAAATGCTTTTACCATTCCTGGTGCAAACTCCAGACAAGAAGGTGCCACTGCCTAAGTAGGCACCCTCGAGCGTGCCGCAGGTCTGCGCCTCAAGGTACCACGAAGGAAACGCATGACCCAAGGGTGTTTCCCCAATGATGCATTATCTAATGGAATATGATAAGCAGATATCGCCAACACATATACTTTCAGTGTTGACGGAGATAACCCTGCGGAGAATTTTTCTTGTAGGAACTCAAGAACTGAACCGAACGGGCAGTTAACAGGGTCCAAAGCCTGGTGCGTACACCAGGCGACAAAAACTCTCCATTTGAGTGCGTAAAGTCTCCTTGTGGGTGGTGCTCTGGAGTGCAACATGGTCTCTATCACCTCAGTAGATAGACCCGTGTTTATGAACTGGGCCCCCTCAGGGGCCAAGCCCACCGTTTCCACAGTTCCGGGCGCGGGTGCAGTACTGACCCCCCCGGCCTGCGAAAGAAGATCTCTCCTGACTGGGATTTTCCAGGGAGGACCTTCTAGGAGAGACATAATGTCGGCGAGCCATACTTGGCCCGGCCAGAGCGGGGCTACCAATAAAAGCTGAACCCCGTCCCGGCGGACGCTCTCCAGCACTCCTGGGAGCAATGCCAGAGGGGGGAAGGCGTACAGACGCAGCCTCGGCCACGTCTGTACCATTGCGTCCAGCCCCAGCAGGGCTGGATGCGTGAGGGAGAAATATGCTGGACAGTGTGTCGTCTCTCGAGACGCAAACAGATCCACCTGGGCTCGCCCAAAGCGGATCCACAGCTCCTCCACCACCTCGGGTGGAGTCTCCATTCTCCCGGCATCACTCCCTGCCTCGACAGGGAGTCTGCCGCTACATTCAGGACCCCCGGGATGTACATCGCCCTGAGCGAGAGCATCTTGCCGTGGGCCCATGTTAGCATATGACGCGTCAGCTTCCACACCCGACGCAATCTCAACCCCCCCTGGTGATTTATATACGAGACCACCGAAGTGTTGTCTGACCGAACTAACACATGGCGGCCCCGCAGGTCTGAGAGGAAGTGTTTGATTTTATATGATTGAAACACAGCCATCAGCTCCAGCTGGTTTATGTGCCAGGAGAGCTGACGGCCGCTCAGACCTTGGGCCGAGCGGCCACTCATGACCGCTCCCCAGCCAGTTAGAGAGGCATCCGTCGTTAGCGTTACGCGACGACAAGGAGCCCCCAGAACTGGACCTTGGGACAGGAACCAAGGATCTTTTCACTTCAATAAGGCACGTAGGCAGCGCCGCGTGACCTTGATCAAGCGAAAAAGGGTTTCCCCTCAGGGAGAACCCCTTGGTCCTGAGCCACCACTGTAAGGGTCTCATGTACCGCAGGCCAAAAGGTACCCCGTTGGACGCTGCTGTCATCAGCCCTAACACTCTCTGAAAGTGTTTCACAGTGAGTGACTGACCTAGCTTTATCTGGTTCACGGTATCCAGGATCGTTTTTATCCTGGGAGGGGATAGCCGAGCCAACATTATTTTCGTGTCCCAGACTACCGCCAGAAAAGTAGTGCTGCAGCTTATAGGTGCCAGTACACATTTCTTTCCGTTCAACCTTAGCCCCAACACTCTCATATGGGCGAGAACAGCATCTCAATGCTGAACGCCCACTGTTTCGACTATGCTAACACCAGCCAATCGTCGATATAGTTGAGCACGCGAATGCCCTGGAGTCGCACCTGAGCCAGAGCTGCATTCACGCACTTGGTGAAAGTGTGGGGTGATTAAGCTAGGCCGAATGGCAGCACTCAATACTGGTAAGCTTCGCCCCCAAAAGCAAACCTGAAGACCTGTCTGTGCTGCGGAAGGATGGAGATGTGGAAGTATACATTTTTTAGGTCTATTGTGACACACCAGTCCTCGGACCTGACGTGACACACGATCTGTTTTATCGTGAGCATTTTGTTTAGCTGATGCAGATCTAAAAATAGGCCTTAACCCTCCATCCTTCTTTGGAACTATGAAGTACCGGCTGTAAAAGCCCGACTCTCTGCAGAGGGGAGGGACCCGTGTATAGCCTCTTTTCGCAGAAGAGTCTGTACCTCTCGTTCCATGACCAGAGGCTGCTCGGGGGTTACTACCGTAGGAGTAACCCTGCTGAACACGGGTGGGTGTGACCGAACCCTTTTTATAATGTGAGCAGGACCCATTCTGAGATATTCGGCAGAAGTTTCCACGCTGCCAGAAAATCTACTAAGGGAACCAGCCTCTCGAGGCTGGTCTCTGGATTTTCCTGGGTGGTCAGCCCGGTGTCCTGTAACGGATAACCGGCAGGTAGCAACCGAACTGACCGCCCCGGGGCCCTCACGAGAGGGCGCGAACATCCCCAAGCCGCTACGTTTCCGGGCGGACAAGGAGATATATGTTCGCCGGGGACCGCCGCACCCTGAAGCACCAACGGTGGCAGGGTTGGCAGACCGCCCCCCCCCCCCCCCCCGATGGCACCGGGAAAGAGCGGGCGCCTCGGCGAGCCGCACTTTCCCAGAGGGGACTGCCATCGGAAGTCCTGCGCCTCTGACGTCAGGACTTCTTAGCCGAGGCCTTCCTAGCAGTAAGGACGGCCCTCAGATCCGCCCTACCACAGGAAGGTCCCGGCTGAGCACGTCGCCCGGACCCCCGATCTCTCTGCGGGGGGGCCCCGAGCGGCCACGCTCTCTCTTTTGTTTTGCTTGGTGTAGGTTTGAGAAAGGATGTACTCGGCTGAGGCTGCCCCGCTCGACAGCCCCAGAGGGACATTTTGATTTATTTATTTATTTATTTATTATATATATATATATATTTATATTTCACATCTCAATATCAATATCCCCCAGCAGGTCTGCTTGTTTTATATGCTTGCAGAGCAACCGCCGTATACAAACCGGCGGCCGCCTGATCTGCTGCCGAATGCCCTACCCCCAAAGCCGACTTTTTTTTCAGAGCCGAGATGAGGAGCCGAGAG
Source organism: Pseudorasbora parva (assembly GCF_024679245.1). Lineage (NCBI taxonomy): Eukaryota > Metazoa > Chordata > Actinopteri > Cypriniformes > Gobionidae > Pseudorasbora > Pseudorasbora parva. The sequence continues at coordinate 636,655 of NC_090174.1, forward strand.
GAGGAGCCGAGAGGAGGAGCCGAGATGAGGAGGCGAGATGAGGAGCCGAGATGAGGAGCCGAGATGAGGAGCCGAGATGAGGAGCCGAGAGGAGGAGCCGAGATGAGGAGCCGAGAGGAGGAGCCGAGAGGAGGAGCCGAGATGAGGAGCCGAGAGGAGGAGCCGAGATGAGGAGCCGAGAGGAGGAGCCGAGATGAGGAGCCGAGAGGAGGAGCCGAGAGGAGGAGCCGAGATGAGGAGCCGAGATGAGGAGCCGAGATGAGGAGCCGAGATGAGGAGCCGAGAGGAGGAGCCGAGATGAGGAGCCGAGATGAGGAGCCGAGAGGAGGAGCCGAGATGAGGAGCCGAGAGGAGGAGCCGAGAGGAGGAACCGAGAGGAGGAGCCGAGATGAGGAGCCGAGAGGAGGAGCCGAGATGAGGAGCCGAGATGAGGAGCCGAGAGGAGGAGCCGAGAGGAGGAGCCGAGGGGAGGAGCCGAGGGGAGGAGCCGAGATGAGGAGCCGAGATGAGAAGCCGAGAGGAGGAGCCGAGATGAGGAGCCGAGATGAGGAGCCGAGATGAGGAGCCGAGAGGAGGAGCCGAGAGGAGGAGCCGAGATGAGGAGCCGAGAGGAGGAGCCGAGAGGAGGAGCCGAGAGGAGGAGCCGAGATGAGGAGCCGAGGGGAAGAGCCGAGGGGAGGAGCCGAGAGGAGGAGCCGAGAGGAGGAGCCGAGAGGAGGAGCCGAGATGAGGAGCCGAGAGGAGGAGCCGAGAGGAGGAGCCGAGATGAGGAGCCGAGATGAGGAGGAGCCGAGAGGAGGAGCCGAGATGAGGAGCCGAGATGAGGAGCCGAGAGGAGGAGCCGAG